>NC_056731.1:1025214762-1025357262 GCF_019279795.1 Protopterus annectens | reverse complement strand
ATAACATGGAAGTACATATTTGTTGAGAATCTTTGGGTTTAGGAAGGCAGCAGGATGGAAGTCATTGATTCCAAGTGATTGACTCTCCTTAGCTAGAGATTAACACTGAATTTCCGGAATTTTACAATTACTGTCTCTCAGTTGTAATGGTTGATGACTGTGGTAATTAAATGATCCCTACGAGAAACTGATATACAACCCACTGACTGTAATCTGGATGAATCAATCTTGAATAAAACAAGCCCATTGAACTTGTGGGTGAAACTTGTATATTTTTTTCCTGGGGGTAAATCCCCTGTACCTGTCTTGCTTAGCTATACTAAATCCGCTGTCACCAAATTATGGGGAAAACAGAAACACCGTGCTAGTACAAAAACAGTACTTGCTGTACATCAAATAATATATAAATGAATGGGGCATGTCTTCATTTCTGGGAGACAGGTTCATGAAAATTCCATGTAATCAGAGTTTCACCAAGTGGTACATCTCCCGTAAGTGAGTAAAACACTGAAAGAGTGGACATGCTTCATGCTTTTGAAACTGGGATGGCAACCTGTCAACTGTATGACTTCAGTTTTATGAAAAACTTTCTAATGAAGTCCTTATGATCTTGTGTCATGTCATGTAGTGAAAATTCTGTCCAAGTAGTTGAACAAGTTACAGTCATGGCAGGTGACATAACAGTCTTCAAAGTTATACTGTTAAGAGATTCTTAATTCTTTGCCTGCTTTTGACTAGGCTTAAATGTAGAAATTGGCTGGGCATTTAAGTTTTACCAGAGTACAACATTTGGTTGACTGCTGTGCAGAACTACTTAGATTATTAACATTAAATTTTCACTTAATCAGAAAGTCCTTTGTACTGTTCTTTAGTATAACTACTTGTGATGTTTAGCTTGTGTAAAGTAACTGTCCTATTTTTCTGCTATTCAGTAGTTTGGCTGTGTATCACATCTGTGCCTCTTGACGCTATTAAGACCCAAGTCACGGACCAGGATCTGACTTTGTGTCATCACAGGTCACGGGAGAATTTAATATTTTAAGTTGCAAAGTCCAATGGTAGAAAGTGTAAGGGTGTCTAATCATCTTAGTTTGTTGTATTATTAAAACTGTCAGCACTGAAGCTTTTAATATGACAGACCATAGTTTAATGGTGTGCTTGAAGGTTTTTTTTACTTGACACAGTGTCGCATGGACATGAAGCACACTACTGCAGCTGTCCTAGAAAATAGTTTAAATAAAATAAGCTGTATGCCAGACATATGTTAACTTCTCTTTAAGAGTGAGGGAAACTATTAAAAAACATGTAAATTTCAGTCATATTAGTGCTAATGCATCCCTGTGTTTTGATTGATTTTCATAGTAATCCCTTGGATTGTTTTGTCACTTTCTATAACTTTTATTCTTCTTTACTTTAGAGATGTTTCTCTTGCTGCAAATGGTATAGGAATGAATATGCTATTAAAAAAAACTCTGGATGTTGACTGTAGCTACATTTTTGTGTGAGATGTACCTTCCTGTGCAGAATACTGCAGAATCTGATTTGATCGTGTGACTCATGAAATATCAACATTTAAGCCTTTATTTTTGCCATGTTTTGATATTCATGTGGCATTCTTTTTATTTTTTATTAGAGAAAAGCATCATTCCAAAGTGCCTTACCACTACTACGAAACAAACAAGGTAGGAGAATGTGATGTGTACAACGCTCATGAAAGGGCACACAAAAACGCTCACCGTTTTATCACAGAAAAGACTGTTTTTGCAAGGTGGGCTGAAAGGAGAGGACACATCACATTTGCTTATCCTTCCCAGAGCTGAAATCTAGAAATATAAAACATGGAAACCACTGTAGAACTGTCCAGAAGTACTTTTATACAAGAGCCATCTGATTCATGGGAGATGCCATCTAATTCTGGAATGTAATGTTGGGCTATTAGCAAAAAAGATTCTGACCGGTTCTTTTATAGGCTTATATTTATTTAAACATTGATCTGGTGAGATGTGTTTACAAATTTCCTAACATAGGAATGATTTTAGTAAAAAGGTATGTGTGTGTGTGTGTGTGTGTGTGTGTGTGTGTGTGTGTGTGTGTGTGTGTGTGTGTGTGTGTGTGTGTGTGTACATAAATGCATTCCTTCATGTGGATACATTCAAATAAAGTTTTGATAAATAACTGATGTAACTGTAATTACAGACGTTAAATATATGTGACAGTTACAGAGAACAATGGGATAGAGTGCACAGACCTACACACAAAGTACAGAGCTAGACTAGCATATTTTCAAATTATGAAGTTTCTTGTTTAACTATAAACAGCATCTTAAACATGGACTGCTCTACAGAGATATCATCGGAGGAAAAATGACAAATTCTTATCACTGTGCCTGCAAGAAAAAACAAAAACCCTGTCACAAGTGGTACAACAAAAACACTCACTATACCCAGTTCCTCTGACTGCATCTAAAAACTGGCTGAAGGGTTACATTTAGTTGCCTGATAAGCTAAATTAGCACAAACAAATCAACAATCAGAGAAAAACAGTCCATTCCAAAGTGTAAGTTCTTAACAACAAAGTATGAGGGAGAAGTTCTTGGGTAACAAGGTACTGCAGATAACAGATATAGTTACAAGTCCTTTGGTACACTGAGGCATGCAATTCTCACATAGTTCAGCTCTCTAAAGAACTGCGGTGGTGGTGCGGCGGAAGCGTTGTCACTTCACAGCAAGAAGTTGTGCCGTTCGATTCTCAGCTAGAGCGTCTTCTCTGTGGAGACATGCGTGAATGGGCGTACCTTCGTTGAAGGTTGTGTGTCAGGGCTGGCAAACTCGGCACGTAAAAAATCTAATGCCAATCATTAGCAGACCAGAGTTCCGCTGTGGCGACCCTTAACCGGGAAAAGCCGAAAGACACAAACAAACAAACAAGCGGTTGCAGTCTCAGTGAATCTAGCCTGTCTGTGCCTTATTAATTAATTTCATTCAACGCTATGCCTTCAGTGTCCATGTTTTTCCTGTGAGGCAGCCACAGCGAACCAAAATTAATGGCAAATGTGAAACCAATGCTTAAATTACATTAGAGAAAGTTACAAACTAGTTGTCGCCTTTTTTCATAGGTTCATAGGTTGGTACTAGGCTATCGGCCCTAGGTACTATACAAGCCTAGCCATAACAATTCCCTGGATATTTCTTCCCACAATATTTACTTCCCTGGACCCCTGTCTAGCAGGGCAACTGATTTGATCCCTGGGGTGAATTTCCTATCTCCCATCCAATTGTCAAGTTCCTTTTGAAGAGGGCCAAGGAGGCGCTCTGCTTGACGTGTATGGGCAGTCTATTACAGATTATGGGGAGTTTCTGGGTCAGGAACCTATCCCTCCAGCATATTTTGTTCATTGTGATGACCAGGTTTAGATCCCTGGAGCGTGTGGCTCTGAGGAATTGGGATTTCTTTAAGTGGAGCATGTCCAACAGCTCAGGGTTTGACATGGCCTTGTATATTAAGCAGAGATCACCTCTGAGCAGTCGATATGTGACAGAGTATAGCTGGAGTTTCTTTAGACAGACAGCATAGGGCATCTGCTTTAGGCCTGTAATTCTTTTAGTGAGGTATTTCTGCAGCCTTTCCAGCTGTTGTAGATGTCTTGTGAGGTACATATCAAATGGGGAGTTGTACTCCATAATGGGTCTAATGAGGAATGAGTACAGTGGGACAATGACCTCCTTTTTTCTGGATGAAAAGCCCTTAGTGATAAGGTGTGCCACATAGAAGGATTTCCTGACTGTTGTGGCAATGTGGTTATCGAAGGTGAGACCACTGTCCACCTGTGTCCCTAAGTCTCTCATCACACTTTTGGTGTTCATTGTACTGTCACAGATGTGGTAATTCATGGGTACATGTTTTTTCCCAAAGGGGATTACTATACATTTCTTGGCAGTAACCTTGAGCCCATGGCTCTGGTACCAAGCATCTGTTTCTGTAAAGCCCTTTTGTAGAATATCTACATCATTTGGGGATTCAATAATGGCTTCCAGTAATCTGCAAAGTTTGTTAGCCAGAGTCCTGTAGTGTTGGCCTGTACTTCAGAGAAGTAGATGCCAAACAAGAGCGGTCCCAGGACTGAACCCTGAGGTACTCCACTTGTCTGGAGCTGGATTTGGCGTTGGCTACTTTTACAGTCTGGGTTCTGTCAGTAAGCCAGTTGGCAACCCATCGAGTGATGTAGGGATCTATGCCCAGCTTAGTAAGTTTATCTGTGATTCCAGAGTGGGGGATGGTGTCAAAGGCCTTGGCGAGGTCCAGATAGGCTGTGTGGACCGCCTTATCCTCATCCACAGCTCTGGAAACTGATTCGAAGAAGTCAGTCAGGTTCAGGACACAAGATCGGCCCTTCACGAACCCAAACTGGGTGGGGTCCAGTGTTCGAAGGTTGCCAATGTCTTTGTTTATAAGTTCTATGCCCTTGCAGATCAGGCTCATGAGACTGATGGGATGGTAGTTCCCAGCATCCAAGATGGATCCCACCTTGTGGTGTAGGATTACTGTAGCTGTGCGCCACTCAGTGAGCACAAAGCCTGAGGTGAGGCTATGATTGAACATGACACTTTGGTGAGGTGCCAGTTCATTTTGTTGTTCATGTAGTACACAGCACAGCCTGGGATGTCATCTGGTCCCATGGATGCTGTATTCCTAGCTTTGGAGAGTGCGGTTTCTACCTGTGTGGCCATGATTACCGGAATTTGGCAATCTTTTGGTATTGAGATGGGCCCTTTAGGGGGTGGGGGCGGGGTGAAGTTGGCACTAAATCGATCTGCCAGGATATTGGCAATATCCTTGAGATCAGTATATTTAATGCCATTCTGTTGTAGCTCATAGCAGATCTGAGCATTGCCATTTAGATTCTTGACATAACTATTATAATGCCTTGTCGTTGTCTTTGGAATCTTTGGCAATTTTAGTTTCATAACTAGCTTTGGAGGATTTTATGATGGATCTCAGCTTATTACTGAGGCTGATAAGGGAGTTTTTTGCATCCTGGGATTTTCCTCTTTTCTGCAACATTTTCTTCCTTCTGTTGTATAATTTGTTTATGGCAGGGGACCACCAGATTGGCTTCCTTTTTTTGGAGGAGAGCGTCTTGGTTCTATTTGGGATGGCACGATTCATGCACGAGTGGATGTGCTCATACAGTGCCTTAGTGTAGGATTCTACAGTCAAACTTTCAGATCCCGTCTGCATGGGTGTCATGAAGTTTGTCACTTCTGACTTGAATAGCATGAAGTTGGCTTTGGAGAATCTTTTTACGGAGGTTTCCTTACTGGGGGGTGGGATGTGGATGTCAAGGGTGATTTGCTTATGGTCAGACCTGACCAATGAGGGGGTGACCACTGGTGTAGAGCATCTACCTCCCATATTGGTAATGACCAGGTCTAGGATATTGGAGACTCTGGTGGGACAATGGATTAGTTGATCCAGGGCATTGGAATTTATGAATTCCAAGAACCTTTGGGAAAAGGTGTTGGTACTCGAGTAGTTTTCCCAGTTAATAGCAGGGTAGTTGAAATCACCCAGTATTAGGGTGTTTGGTTGTATCTTAATATTTTCCAGTATGTTTAGAAAGGTGTAGTGAGAATCTTGGGGCATGGTGGGGGATTGCAGTCTCACCTAGTGTTAGTTGCATCTGGAGAATTTCAGATAAATTGTGTTGGGCAACTAGGCTGGAGGTGTGAATATCCTTGGTGAATATGATCACTCCTCCACCTTTAGTGTTTCGGTCTTGGTTTGGTGGCTGAAAAGTGTGGTAAGAGTTGTAGCCTGGTATTGCAAGGGTACTCTCTGGAGCCTTGAACCAGGTCTCAGTTACTGCACAAATATCAATGTCCTCCATTTTTAGGAGTGCCTCGAGAGAGTGCATTTTGAGGTTTAGACTTCTAGCATTGAGTAGCATTACCTTCAGATTTTGCATGCTTGTATCTGTTACAATGGTGGTTTTGTCCTTTGAACCTTGCCTAAAAAAGGCACTATAGGGGTGGCAAGAGCTTTAGCCAGTAACCTGAATCCCAGGGGTGACAGGTGCAGACCATCTCTGGCAAAGCATTGAGGTTTGTTGATCATGTCTTCCCAGGCAGACAGATACTGGATCCCCTTTGAATGACACCAGCAACTTAGCCAATTGTTGAAGTCAATCATTTTGTCCTTATACTGTAGTATGATTCTGGGCAGAGGCAGGATGCTACTCAGGGCTAGGGTCATACCTGCCTATCATTGGCATTTGCCGCCATCCTATGGTAAAATTGCACAATGACTTATCTTTAACTCTTCCAAGCCTTGCCCAAGTACTTGCACCTTTAGGAGGGAAACTTGCCCTGCATGCCAAAAACTGGTAGTACATTACCCAGGACAGATGGGTCTTAAATATTGTTTCCCAGGGATAAAGATTCCACTTCCACTCACGCCCAACCCTAAGCGGATGGTCAGACCTCCCCCCAAACCAGTGGGCAGAAGCCCAAAAGCAAGTACTTTCTCTTCTCAGTATCAAGGCTATTCAACCTGTCCCAGCAGAACAAAGGGAACAAGGCTTTTATTCCAGGCTGTTTCTGGTAACCAGAAAAGAAAACTCTTTGCGTCCTAGCCTGGATCTGTCTATTCTCAACACCTTTCTGGTGGTTCCAAAATTCAAAATGCTTACTCTCCAACAGCTGCTTCCTATGCTAACCAAGGAATCCTGGCCAGCAACCCTATACTTAAAAGAAGCTTATCTGCACATCCCCATAAGGGAATCTTGCAGGAAATACCTACATTTCAGAGCAGGCTCTATGCACTATCAGTCCTCTGCAGTTCCCTTTGGCTTATCTACTGTGCCCAGAGTATTCACAAAATGCCTAGCTCCAGCCATTGCATATTGTAGGCAGAGAAGAATTCAAGTTTACCCATACTTGGACGATTGCCTGATTCAGGAAGATGGTCAGGAATTGCTACTACAGCACCTGACATTAGTAAAGAGACTTCTAACTTCACTGGGGTACACCATCAATGAAAAGAAATCACATCTGGTACCCAGCAAACAGTATTCCTGGGAGCAAGCTTTAACACAACTTACCAGATGGCATTCCTCACTCCTGAAAAACAAATTTATATGGAAAAGTACTTCAATCTACTGGCCAGCAAATCCTGGCTATCTGCCAGAAAAATACTGCAAGCCCAAGGGTTTATGGCCTCTTCCATTCTACTAATTCCGTATGCAAGACTGCATATGAGGAAACTTCAGTGGTACTAAAAAGTCTCTGGTGTCAACATTCTCAAGATCTGGAAACAATGATTCCTATCATTCCTTGCCTAAGGACAGAGTTCCTTTGGGCAGAGGCCTGCAACCAAAACAAGGGACTCCCTTTCACTCTACCCCCTGCCACCCAAACCCTAACAACAGACGCATCAGACTATGCATGAGGGCTTACATGGCAGGACAATGCATTCAAAGCAAATGGAGTCCGAAGCAAATGCACCTGCATATCAATCAAAAAGAAATGTTAGCTGTACAGAATGCTCTGACAGCCTTCAAAGGCCTTATTCTTCCAGGGCAACTGTTGGTAAAGACAGACAACACCACAGTTATGTGATACATAAACAAGCAAGGGGGAACCCATTCCTACCCACTCTGCAGATTAGCCATGGCTCTGTGGAACACAGCCTTGAGCAACCAAGTGCACCTGCAAGCTCAATTCCTGCCAGGCAAACTAAATTCACTGGCAGACAACTTAAGCAGAAATCTCACTGACCCACATGAGTGGAAACTGGAACCCAAAATATTCAAGCTTTTGAGGAACAGGTGGGAGGCACCAGAGGTGGACCTCTTTGCTTCCCCTCAGAACTATCAGTTGAGCACATACTGCACCAGAACTTCCCACAGCCAAGCTTGGAAATTGGATGCCCCGTCCTTTACGTGAAATTGGATGCCCCATCCTTTACCTGGGAAAGCCTTTTAATCTAAGCCTTTTCCCCTCTGCCCCTCCTCTCGAAGGTTCTACTAAAGATTTTATTTATTTATTTATTTGCAGTTGGTTTACCAGGATAGTCCATTGGGCCAAATGAACCCATTTTCAATGGAGTCCTGGGGAGAAAAGCTCCAGATAAGGTTACAGTAAGATTTACATCCATATTACAATAATTACAAGAATTTTACAAATAGAGCATACAATATGTGGTAGACAGAGTAGTGTTCACATTACAGTTACAGCAAACACTTTTAGGAAGAACAACTGGTGGTAAACATTTTAGATGATACAGGCTAGAAAATGTAAGCATTTTAATTTAGAAAGTAAGAAACAATTGCAACAGAGCAGACAATGTAGCTTACAAAAAAATTTTTTTTTTTTTTTTTTTTAAGAGGAAAGTGTCAAGTCAGTATGGATCATGAAGGATGGGAGCATGAGCATTCCCACTGGGAAAGTAGATGAGAGTGAAGAGATTTTTTGAATGTAAGGTGGTTGAAAGTGGTGCGAATGGCAGGAGGTAGGGAGTTCCAGAGTCGTGCTAAGCTACAGTTTAGGAGATTTTTACCAGGGGGACGATTTGGTTTATACAATTCGATTAGATTTTGGTTGTTAGATCTAAGTACCCTGCTGGGAAGGTGAAATTCAAATGCAGAAGAAAGAGATGGACAGAGGTCAGGTTTGAAAATGAGCTTATGAGCAAGAGTAAGTTGAGAATAGATAAATTGGTTAGAAAGTTCAAGCCATTTTAATTTATGGAGTGAAGAGCAATGGTGGGTAGAAGATTTATGGCTGGTAGCGAATTTAGCAATTTTATTGTAACAGGTGGAAAGTTTTGTTTTAAGGGAAGATTGGATGTTGGTTAGGAGTGGGGCTCTGTAGAGAAGAGAGGGGATGAGGAATGAGGTAGAGAGAGTGATTTTAGTGGAGGGTGTAAGGTAGCGATTGTGTCGGTATAGCATGCCTAGTTTTTGATGTGGTTTTTTTTTTATGTTGAGTTGAATTTGAGGTGTCTGTCTATTTGAACACCAAGTAATTTAGCATTGGACACCAATTCCAGGGATGTGTTGTTGTGGCTGGTAATTAATAGAGAATTAGTATTGATAGAGATGTGTTTAGAGGGGGTAAATACCATTAGTTTGGTTTTAGAGGCATTAAGAGCAAGGTGGTTATCTTTCATCCAGAGTTCAGTGGTAGAGAAGGCATCTTGTGTAAGCTTTTGTAGTACTGGGAAGGATGTAGCAGTGCAGATGATAGTTGAATCATCTGCATATTGGATAACGCTGGAGAATGGAATAGAGTTGTGGAAGTCGTTAATGAATATATTAAATAGCAGAGGACCCAGTATGGAGCCCTGGGGAACTCCCGTTGGGGTATTTAGAAAAGAGGATGTGGCCTTTTTCCATTTAACTGCTTGATATCTATTTGATAAGTAGCTAGAGAATCAGGACAGCGAGGAAGGAGATGAGCTGAGTTGAGAGAGTTTGGTTAGAAGGAGCTTGTGAGAGATAGTGAAAAAGGCCTTTGAAAGATCAAGTAAGAGGGTAGAGACAATATGACCAGAGTCCCAAGCTTTATTTACAGTTTCTAGGAAGGAGAGGAGGGCTGACATAGTGCTGTGGCCGGGTTTAAAACCATGCTGAGTTGGAGTGAGCAGATTATTGCCTAAGAGGTAAGGTAGTAGCTGTAAATGGATACACTTTTCTAGGAGTTTAGAGATGGGGGATAAGATAGCTATGGGGCAGAAGTTTGCAATATTGTTGTTATTGCCACCTTTGTGTAAAGGTATGATGTAAGCCTTTTTCCAGATTTGGGGTACCATGCTTTCTTGGATAGAGTGGTTGATTAATATACTGATGGGGTAGGCTATGGCCTCAGCAGCAATGCTGAGGAAGTATGAAGGAATGTTGTCAGGGGCATTGGAGCATGGTTTTAGTTTTTGTAGAAGTTTTTTTATTGTGGGTGTCAGAATTGGTTTTAGTGATAGAGGTGTGTGAAGAGGGGGTGACAGAGATGGAGCGGGAGTGGTAGTAGAGATGGAGGAGTAGGGAGGAGGTGTGTGAAGAGGGGGTGACAGAGATGGAGAGGGAGTGGTAGTAGAGATGGAGGAGTAGGGAGGAGTGCTAGTGGGAGAAGTGGAGGATGGAGAGGTATTGGAGAATGAAGATGTTAGTTTGGAGATGGAATCTATGAAAAATGAGTTGAATTGTGTAGCTAAGTCATTGTCAGAAGCATTGGGGTCAGGAGTGGGGTTGAGTAAGTTGCCAGGATTGATAAGGGTAGATATTCCTTTCCAGAACTTCTGAGGGTTTGTTTTATTATTGTTTTGAAGTTTGGAGAAATAGTTTTGTCGATCAGCGGTAATGAGCTTTTTTACTTTATTTCTGAGTGTTTTGAATTCGAGATGGGTGAGGGGAGATTTATTTTTATTGTAAAGTGCCCAGACTTTGTCTCTGTGTTTCATAGCTGCTAGAGTTGTTTTGGTTAGCCAAGGGGTAGTTTTTAGTTTTATTCTTTTGGAGCTTAGGGGAGCATGGTGATCTAGGATATTTAAAAAGGTTGTGTTGAAGTGAGCTACTGCATCATCTAGGGTTAGAGTTTTTAGAATATCCCAGTTGATTCGTTTTAGAGAGTCAGTGAAAGCTGTTGGTTTAAGGTTTTTTTGATTGTGTATGGTAATGTAGTTATGTGTTCTTAGTAAAGGTGTAGGGAGTTGGTGTGCAAAGGTGGGCAGGTGATCACTGAGGGAGTCTGGAAGTGTACCACTGTCAGAGAAGTAATGAGGGTGAGAGACTAAAATCCAATCTAGAATGCTACCAGAAGATAGAGTTTTAGAGGGGCGGGTTGTGGAATTAATTAGCTGTGAGAAGTTGTAAAGGTTTATGTTAAGTGGACTTGTGTTTGACTGAATGGAGGACCAGTTTATGTTAGCATCTCCTAGGATTATTATTTCATTGTTAATATTAGTGGAGAGCCAGAAGAGGATATTTTCTAATGTAGTAATATTGTCTCCAGGGGGGGATGTAGATGGAGGCTATTACTATGTGTTTGTGTTTATTAAGCTGAAATTTTGTCAGGAATATTTTTGCATTGTTGAAGTTGGGAATAGGTTTGTTACAAGGGGTGACTGACAGGGAGGATGAATACAAAAGAGCAACACCACCACCTTTTTTGTGGGATCTATCTTTTCGGATGATAGAGTAGTTTGGTGGTGTTATTTCATGGTCTTTTATGTGAGACTTTAGCCATGTTTCAGATATAGATAAAATGTTGGGTTTATTGTGTGAGCCAGGAATGGAGGCTTGGGATTTTGTTTACTATGCTTTGGGAGTTTAGGGAGGTAAAAAATATAGACTTGTCTATGTTGGAGGGGTTTGAGGGGCCAGGGTTGGGATGTATGTCTCCTGATAATAGAGTAGTAATTAGATGTAGAATAATATTGGTTAGGTGTTTGGATTGCTTAGAGTATAGGTTGTACTTTAATGCATTGCTAAAGTATGGGTTGAACTTTAATGCATTGGTAAAGGATGAGTTAGCTGCTGTTGTGGATGAGTGTTTGTGGGGGTTAATGAGTTTAAAAGTAAAGAATAGTTGATAAAGATCAAACAGGACAGGCCAAGGACAATCCTGATTGCATGAAACTGGCCACGCCAGCATTGGTACCCTCTTTTACGCTGTCTGACAAGTAGTACCACTGTGGCACCTGCCTCAGACTCCTTCCCTGCTGTCCCGGCAGGTGGGCCAGATTCTGCACTCTCAGCTACAGACCCTGAATCTAGCAGCCTGCTCATCCCCTGAACTCATCACCAGCAACCCTTAGTAAGCAGGTCCTGGATGTCATTCTTGAGGCAAGGAGGCCTAGTACTAGAAAATCCTATTCGGAAAAGTGGAAAAGATACTGTTCCTGGAGCCAGTCTCAGGGAATGGACACAGCTGTGCCCAGCTTACCTCATATACTAGATTACTTAACAGAAATGCTTCACAAAGGCCTATCCTTTTCTTCAATTAAGATCCATGCCTCTGCCATCTCAGCTCATTATAATGCTGAGCCACCGCTCTTCTCTCATCCTCTGGTCAAACAGTTCCTGAAAGGAGCCAAAAAATTAAGACCCCCCAGGAGAGCTCTCACTCCAGCCTGGCACCTTAACTTTGTATTGGAAAAGCTCACACTTCCACCCTTTGAATCTGCGGCTACAGCAGAGTTAAAATTCCTCTAATGGAAAACAGCTTTACTTCTAGCCATCACTTCAGGAAGGAGAGTGTCTGAATTGCAGACCCTTATGGCCGTGGAACCCTTCATTATCTTCCATGCGGACAGGGTTTCCCTCAGGACTAACCCATTCTTTATGCCCAAGGTGGTATCTAATGTGGTTATAAACCAGTCCATTCATTTGCCAACCTTTTTCCCTAACCCTCAGAATAAAGGGGAATGGTTCCTGCACTCCCTGGATGTGCACAGGCAGCTTAGGTTTTATCTGGACAGGACTAAGCCTCTCAGAAAAATCTGACCTGCTGCTAGTCAGCTTTGCTGCAGGGGCAGAGGGCAAGGCCATTTCAAAGCAAACCATTTCTAAATGGATAGCACACTGCATCCATTTCTGCTACAAACACCATGGGAAACCTACCCCACAGGGGATCAGAACACATTCCACTAGGGCTACTTCAACCTCTACAGCATTTCTCAGTGGAGTCCCTACCAGGGACATCCTGGAAGCTGCAACCTGCAGCTCTGTATACACTTTCACCAAGCATTACCACTTTCCTGTCTTTTCTAAATCCAGAGCTGGATTTGCCACAGCAGTCTTACTGGGCCTGATTGCCAGCCCTAATGCTTCTTAACTACCTCCACCCATCCACAGCTTTGGGAATCAACCCAAATGTGATGACTTCAACAGTGAAACATGAAAAACAGTACAGTTCTGTACACTTACCATAAATGTAGATTTCCGAGTGTATTCATTGTTGCAGCCCTGGTTACCCTCCCTCCAGCCCCCTGTCTTCTCTTTACTTCTACCTATCCTTTTTGTTTGGAATATCTTATATCATTGGCATTTGCTTTTTGCTGGGGGTGTTCCATACCATGTAATTGCTTCCCATTTTGGGGGGTCCTAACATCTGGGGCAAGAAACACTGATGTAATGGCGTCGGCTGCATGTTTTATACCCCTGACGACCTGACATCATGGAAGAAGTGACAGCATCTGATGCAGAAATCCCAAGACTCTGGTATTCAGGCCGAATGACGGCTATCTTCAGGCAGTAACCCAAATGTGATGACTGCAACAGTGAATTGCACTCAAACATCTGCAACTATGGTAAGTGTACACAACAGTACTTTCTTTTCATTGACCAAACACCAAAAACCAGCAAGTTCCAGGCTGGATGTAACCTCAAACAGAACTCAAAAAAACACCACCAATCACAGAGGCAGATTCCAAGATGGGATAAGCTTATAATGTTACAATTAATAAACGTACAGTATCTGTCCAAACAAAAGGCAGCAATTCCTCACATTAATAGCCATGTGGGCAAATTATGTCTATGAATGATCCCATTATGTTGCTGTGGCACTCTGATACTCTTTAGGTTTTTACTGCAAATATTTCTAAAAGCATGCAGTGCCAGTGTAGCATTATTCAGTCAGAGATGATTTTTTTTTTTTTTTACAAATCTGTCCCATGCTAAATTTAGCAAATGACTGCTCATTCCTTCCCAGAATCTTTCCCTTTCTGCTGTGACCACTTAAGTGACTGGTCCCTATCCATAATCCATGTTAGGCAGAGCCCCTCACTGACCCTCTTCAAGAGAAATCTTGACGAGGGGATGGGAGATCGTAAGTTTACCCCTGGGATCTCTTCTGTGTCCCTGCTTGACAGAGGTACAGTAAACTAACCTTAAAAGGGCTACCTTTTGTGACCTACTATACAGAGGCACAGTCAACTAATCTAAAAGGGTGGCGAAAGCCAAACACACTCTGGCTAGGCTTATAAATGCCCCAGAGCAGATAGCCTAGTATCAACCTATGAACAGTTTTGAGCATGAAGTTACTGGCCACCTTTTTTTTTCCAAATGCCCTTTATAAAGACATCCTCAGTCAACTCAAAGTAGTTGTTGTGGCACCCTCAAGCATGATTGTGTACAATTTTTGGGTCACGTTAACCTGATTGTATGCTCCTTTTAAGTGGACCCTGCTTTCTTTACCATTGTCTTAATGTAATCTCACTAGTTGGGATTTCCAGATGGAACAGTTGCTACAAGCCTGTGCATATTATTCCTTTCTTCGATCCTACATTGCTTCCTGGTGTGCCTCCAGTATTTCTAGCAGCAGATACTACTTGGAATGTTTAAAGGTGTCACTAAGATGTATTTTTAAGAAGCTATAGAGTAACACAATTCCTCATCCAAAAATGTCATTAAGATGGTAAATGGAATTACATTAAAATCATTTGAATATACGACTTAGCATGCTTATTTCTTCACATTGCTTTGCATTGTCTCAAAATCTGTTCCATAACCTGCATATCTGATACAGTGCAACACAGCACCAGAATTTTGTAAGACGTTTCCTCAGTCCTGAAAAGAAGCCTCATACACCTTAAAATCTCTATCTGTATTGCTTCGCCCTCTATCATAAGATGTACTGATCACTAATGGCACTGTTTGCCACTTTAGCCAATCACTCCTCCCAACACATACACACCTTGTTCATATTACCCAGTACACTACCTCACTATTTGTTTGCCATGCTGTCATCCCATCCTGCTGAATGTGGTTGAGCTGTTTTTGCTGAAGCCCGTCATGCAATTACCAGACTGTATCAGTTGCACTGCCTTTGTTATGCCCTTTTCATTAGGCCCTTGGAAATGCAGTACATCAGCAAGGCTCATTCTTGTTTATTCAAACAAATACTAAGCATTACCCTCTGGTTTACTCTGAGAAAACTATTGTTCAGTACTGTATGAATAATTTCTTCAGACAGAATGCACATTACTGAGAACTGCATTGCTTAGTTCTCCACATCTGTTTTGGCCTCTGTTTACCTTTTATACACAGTAGCCACAGTCTTCCATCTCCATGCCAAACATTAAGCAGTTATGGAATAGTTTATCTGTACTTCTTAGGTGGGTTCAGTTAGATTTTTTTAATGATTTTTGGCACTGTCAGTGCCTTTCTCATGCATGTTTGCTTTGCTTGGATGTCTCAGACTGCTGAATAAATTTACAGCAAATTAATAGTAGCTTATTTTTGTATAATGTTACAATTTTCTCTTCTTCTTCTTTCTATATGTATCTTGTGAATATTGCAGTATAACCAATTATCTTATACTTCTGTTTTCAGGAGTACTTCTTTCCTTGTCATACTAAGTATGTATTTCAGTGTCTCACTAGCTTTTTGCATGCTTCATTCACACTTGTTTTCTTAAGCAATAACCGACGACGTGGTGTGGTATATTGAAGATTTACCCACGGTTGGCTTTCTTTAATCACTCGGGCTTCGCCCTCATGATTAAACCACACCAACCGTGGGTAAATCTTCAATATACCACAACCACAAAGTTGGCTATTGCTATTATACAGTGACATTATTTAAGGAAAAAAAACACTTACTTTTCTTAAATAATGTCTTTGTATAACGGCATATTGCTGTTCTTCCACTGGTTGTGGTATACTGCTTCTTCATTTTGATGTACTGCGCATGCGTATGGGACTTGCGTTCCCACGTATACCCAGTACATCAAGGCTTTGAAACGGAAGCAACGGAGAAAAGAAAGTTTCTGTTGCTCCATTTTCTCTTTTTTTTTTAATTGCAAAAAAAAAAAAAAAATTTTGGGGCACTTTATACCAACGGAAAAAAGTCCGGGCAACCAGACCTTTTTCTGTTGGTATATTGTGGGGTTTACAATGGGCTCGCTGGTTGGGCTGGCCAATCAGCGTGCACGTTTTGGAATATTAATGGGGGGGGTCATTGTATAATAACCTTTATTTTCACTTTGAGGCGGTTAAGGTCATGGCATATCTAGAGTTTCATTATATAGTTAAACACATCATAGTCACTCAGACCCAGGATTCTAGCAAAAGTAGTTATATTGACCTCACAACTCATTTATTCATACAGTCATTGGTACAAGTAAGGAACTGCAAATGTGTGTGTTGCCCACAACTAAAACATGAACCTTATTACACTAAAAATATATGAGACACATAACCTTACTCATCAAGTTAGATTTCAGTTTAAAGTTTTAAGACACTGCGCAACACACAAGTTTTTCCTGATGTCATTTTATGCCTGAATTTCTGGCACATTTCTACTCTGATAGTGTCTGTTATCATGTTTTAGATAATGGGCTAAATGTACATTACCACCTTATTGGAGAATGAACGCTCTCTAAAAGGGTATTATTGCAAGGATATTGCCTAGCATTTTAAGCTGCTAGGAAGCAGGGCTTGAAGAAAAGCAAACACTTGTCTATTTTTTACTTGCTGAGTGTGGCTTTACTCGGTGTAAAGTAATAAAAATGTAAATAAGAAAAAAGTAATGTGTGTATGTGAGAGGGAGTGGGGGAGAGAGAGAGAGAGAAACCCAAACAGCAAGATAAACAGATACAATATGTGAAAAACTCAACTTACACCTTTCAACTTCTTTGATCAAGAATTGTGGATGAAGCCAACAAAAAGAAGGAAAAGGCAATATCAGGGACAGGTTTTAAATATAACTCTACTCAGTGGCATATTGCCTGCTGAGAGGCGACCTGTGCCTGACGTATAAAGCCATGTCCAACCCGGAATTAAGGGACATGCTGCACCTTAGAAAATCCAAATCCCATCGAGCTACGCGCTCGATGACTTGAACCTCAGCACTGAAATAAATAGGACATGCTGGAGGGACAGATTCATAACCCAGAGGCTCCCTTCACTCTGGAATAAAATCCCAGTCCAGGTTAGGCAGAGTCCCTCATTGACTCTCTTCAAGAGGAATCTTGATGAGTGGATGGGAGATCGTAGGTTTACCCCGGGTATCACTTCTGTGTCACTGTTAGACAGAGGCACAGTATACTAACCTCGAAAAAGGGCATAGCAAAATTAATTTAAAATGGGTGACGAAAGCCAAACACACTCTGGCTAGGTTTTAAATGCCCTAGGGCAGATAGCCTAGTATGAACCTATGAACCTTAATTTGCTTATTAAAAAGAGCAAGACGTTTTCCATCAGTATACATTTTCTAATTAATAAGTATAAAACTATGATGTCTGGCTTCATTGATTGACAATAATATTTAGTGATTTACCAGAAAACCAAATGTTTTTGAGGGACAGAGCACAACTAGGGACAGTTAAAAGATATATAGGAAGCTTTACAATGCCTTGCACTATATATATTTTTTTCATTTATTGTTCAAAATGAGTCGTCTGAAGTGTACGCAAGTCACGAAAGTAACTGTAATTGCTTGACACATTTGTGGATGGATATTAAATACTTACTCATCTTATATTTTGGATGGTAAATACTTCCTCCATCAATAATTATAAATGCTACACGTAGTTTGAAACAGTAGGCGGAGGAGCTATTTTACATCAAAATGTAAAAAAATACATATAGTAATAAAAAAAGTAGTTTAACAGATAGCCTGTTGTCTCAGCACAACAATGCCCCAATGCCCTCCAGGATGGGAGTTTTCAGGGAAATAATGCCTTTCAAGTGGAGGCAGTGTGGGTCCTCACAATACTCCTTTGTGGGTGTTACTTCTCTGTCAGACATTATTGCATGCATAAAACCATGCTTATCTACCGTTTGTATAAATGCTTTGTTTTAAGATGGCTTTCTTACAAAGTATATCTCCGCCTAGGTATCCCTGCAGTGTTTAAACTGGATGTTGTAATGGTGTTTTTGTTTTCCCCATCTCATTTCTTGATATCATCTGATGGTTTTTAGTTTACTTTCTTTACAAGTTTTTGAAATCATATGGTAGCAATGGCAGTATAAATTTTTAATGAAATTACAGTCGAGTGGCATTTGAAAAACATGCGTGAATTGGCGTGCCTTCGCTGAAGGTTGGGCGTCGAGCTGGCACCTCGGCACTGTAAAAATCTACTGCCAATCATTAGCGGACTGGAGTTCCACTGCGGTGACCCCTAACCGGGAAAAGCCGAAAGAAGAACAACAACAACTTGAAAGTTAAGTGAGATAAGGTACACCAAAAATAATAAATATATATAACTGCACTCAGAATTGTATTAACAGAACACTGTAGAAAGAGATTAAGGAGAGATTTCTTTGTTTCTGTAAATTGTAAATATTATTTCATTTTAAAGTTTCATTTTCAAAAACTATTTTGTAAATCAAGAAAGAAGTTACCCATTTTTCTAAACTGAAGAAACATCCCTAATTGCTTGAGTCACATGAGAAGATTGGGAATGTATGTTACAAATGAAGAGTTAACACTTTACAGATTATGTACATGCACATAAAGTAGATAAATATAATGAGCATGCATGTATGATCTGATAGTTTTGTAATAAATTGCTTAAACAGTTTGTAGTTACAGATTGTCCTGTAAATGCACACACTACTGGATGATATGCTCTGCATTGCCCAACTCCATTGGCAGTAATTGACATGCAGCTAGTCTGAGAACAACTGAAAATACTTCTGCCTGAAAATTAGTCTCCTAATTTCTGCTTCCTCATAAGCCTGCCTTTATCAGTAAAGATCTGGTATGTATCCACCATAATACAGGCCTGCAAAAGCAGTTGTCGCCACTGTATGAAATAAGCAAATACTGTGAATGATAGGCTAAGCTGTAGAATTCTGAACACTTTTTGTAAAAAAAAACATACATCAAGAGAACTGTAAAATTTGTACTGATTTTCTTTATGCTGTTTTAAAGTAATTTTATCACGTTGCTTTTGAAAGACTAAATGGCATTTGTCTAAACTGTCATATTTTACTGTACACTATATTTATATCCCATGTTAATTGTTAATGTACAATGCTAGCTAAGTTTTAAAACCTACTTGAAAACTGTAGCTTGTAGCCTTACTGACTGTAATTCATATATGCCACTGTGCTTTCAGCAGACACTTCCGTTGTATATTAAATGTTTCGCACAAAAAAAAAAAATTGAGACGAATATGATGTCATAACTGTAGTGTTTTTACACAATATGAGCCCATTTACATACTTTGTATTGTTTATTATTCTTTAGCAGTCTGTTGATGGGCTCAAAATAGGTGTCAAAAAGAAACAATAACATGGACTAAAAGTGGCTTACATTGTAGTAAACAGCATGCATATTAGAGCAGGTAGGATTCAATCCCAGGTTTCCAGATTTTCTTCTAGAATCTCAACTACTGTATGCTTCTGCCAGCACGGCAGCAGTATTCCATTGTTTATTCTGTTTAGCTTTCGTGGTTTACTGTATTATTTTGGCAGTATGTATAATAGTGCTTTACTTTGCATTTATTGTGTAAGGCTATGTGTGACTGATTATAACCTGTTGTGAAATTCTGGAATGTCACTGATCATGTAACTGCACAGAGTGTCACGTCTGAGCTTCAGCATCAAACATTCATGCATTCTAACTGCAGGTTGTTTCAGCTTGTATAACTGACTTCCTGCATCAGAACACACAGTGTATGGACATCCTGAGGAGTCAGAAGCGAGTTGTCTGCTAAAGAATACTGCTCCATGAAACCGATGTTGCCACTAAAAGTGGCTCTGAAGTGAGGTATCCTAAGGAAATGATCTTTCGACACTAACTGGGCCTGTTTTTATAACTGAAGTAATTACATGTCATAATTTTGCTAGGCATTACAGTTAATCCTCGAAGTATCTACCTCACATTTTATTAATTACACGAGACACGTTTAGTCAGCTGTAAGTGTAGCATATGATGTGTAATGAAGGCACTAATGGAACATGGTACTATACTGCCATAGTTCCACAAACACTTGTACACAGAATATAAGGAAAATGTCAGCTAAAGAAGTCAAAGCAAATGCGTTGTATTGATGAAATATAAAAGACATAAAAACCCTGAAACATTCTTAAAATTTGTGTTGGCTGGTTTCCTGAGTTTATATTATTATTATTTTTAATTCAAATGTTGTATTCATGGAATTGTGGGAATTTCTTGTAGCACAAATTAGATTGTTTCATTATTGGTCATATCATGATGAAATACCATAAAAGGTAGAGCCCATGAGTGTTTCCTGCATGCCTGCAGGCATTGGTCACATAATGAAACCATTTTAGTCACTGTGGAAGGCAAGCCATCCATCATGACAGTCAAGAAAAGCTCATCCTCCACTATTGTTATGCATCCTGTAATCACTTTATGGTGATTTGTGACAAGAGATGAACAGAAGGGACTTCAGTTCCTCAAAGCTTTGAATACATCAATAACATGGGCATGTTTATATTTTTGTAATTTTGTCAGCATCAGTACTGCATAAGGACGCAGTTTAAAATAATTTGAAGTAAAATAATTACATTGTGACTAAAAGGTATATAGGAGTGTCTGTATGCATGTCTGCTGGTATTTCAAACAATAGGAGGTGGACTATAATCCTTAATGGAGTTCCTTGCCTCGGACCGAAACGCAAACATTGCCACCCCTTTACTTAACTACCTCCCAGTTTGTGACATCACTGGCTGTTCCTACTCAAATATCAGTTTACTTTGTCTATCCTGTGTTCCTGTCCTATTCACTCTTTTGTCCCCTTCTGCAAACTAAAGTGTTGTAGTTCTAGTTCCTGCAGGTTGTTCATAGGTTCATAGGTTCATAGGTTCATACTAGGCTATCTGCCCGAGGGCATTTATAAGCCTAGCTCATTGTTTTGTGGCTTACGCCACCCCTTTAGTATGGGGAACTATACCCATTATTTTGCTGTGCCTCTGTCGAGCAGTGACACTGAGGTAATTCCTGGGGTATATCTGCGATCTCCCATCCATTGGTCAAGATTTCTCTTGAACAAGGCCAGCGAGGTGCTCTGCCTCACATGTACCGGGATTTTGTTCCACAGCATAGGGAGTCTTTGGGTGATGAATCTATCCCTCCAGCACGTCCTATTAATAGCCGTGTCGAGGTTTAAGTCTCCGCCTTGTGGCGCTGATGGACCTAGAGTTTCTGAGGTGAAACATATTCATCAAAACTGGGGTTGACATGGCCTTTTTTGTTTGGCAAAGGGCACCCCTGAGCAAGCGGGAAGCGACCGAATAGAGCTGGAGTTCTTTCAGTCCGGCAACATAGGACAGATTTTTTGGAACCTTTATCCCTTTGGTGAGGAACTTTGTGGCCTCTCCAGCTGCTGCAAGTGTCGGGTCAGATACATTCCGAATGGGGCATTGTACTCAATCATTGGTCTGATGAGTGATGAGTAAAGGGAGACTATGACCTCCCTTGATCTAGATGAGAATCCCTTCATGATAAGGTGGGCAATGTAGAAGGACTTCCTAACTACTTTAGCTACATGGGTGTCGAATGACAGACTACTATCAACCTGGGTACCCAGGTCCCTGATAACTTCTTCTGTGCTCAGTGGATTGCCACCTATTTGGTAGCTAGGGGTAACCTTGTTTTTCCCGAAGGGTATGACTATGCATTTTTTGGCATTTAACTTTGGCCGTGGCTCTGGCACCAGTTATCCGCTTCTGTGAGACCCTTCTGAAGGATATCTGTGTCAGATGTGTTTTCTACTATGGCGCCAGTTTGCAGTCATCTGCAAACTTTGTCAGCCATAACCCTCCTGTGTTTGCTTGTCAGTAGGAAAAGTAGATGCCAAACAAGAGTGGGCCCAGGACTGAGCCCTGTGGGACACCACTTGTGACAGGCTTTGAGTCTGACATGGCGCCAGCAACTCTGACCCTGTGGGTTCTGTCACTCAGCCAGTTTGCAACCCATCTTGTGATGTATGGGTTAACATTTAAGCTAATGAGTTTTTCAATGATACCCGAGTGGGGTATTGTATCGAAGGCCTTAGCCAGATCGAGGTAGGCTGTATGGACTGCCTTTCCCTCATCAATGGCTTTGGTGACTGTTTCGAAAAAGTCAACCAAGTTTAAAAGGCATGATCTGCCTTTGACAAAGCCAAACTGGGTTGGATCCAAAGTCTGCAAATTCCCTATGTCTTTATTTATGAGGTCCATTATGATCCTCTCCATGGCTTTGCAGATAAGGCTTGTCAAGCTAATGGGCCGGTAATTTCCAGGGTCTGTGGAGGCACCGCCTTTGAGAAGGGGACCACAGTTGCAGTGCGCCACTCCCTGGGTACGTATCCAGAGGTAAGACTTTGATTAAACAGCTGTCCTAGCTGTGGGTTTAATTCCTCATTGAGTTCGTGGAGCACACAGCCGGGGACACCATCGGGTCCCATGGATGCTGTGTTTTTTGCTTTGGAGAGAGCAGTTCTCACTTGGGCGCTGGAGATGTTTGGGGGGCTGCACTCATTTGGTATAGATATCTCTCCTTTTCGGGAGGGGAGAAGTTTGCACTGAACCTGTCAGCCAGTATGTTGGCAATGTCTGTAGGATCAGTAATCTTCACATCATATTGAACTAGTTCTGAGCATATCTGGGAGTTTCCTCCTAGGTTTCTAACATAGCTAAAGAAGGCCTTATGATTGTCTTTTGAGTCTTTAGCTATTTTTCTCTCAAATTTGCTTTGGATGATTTTATGAGAGCTCTTAGTTTTTACTTATAGTGATCAAGGGTGTCTTACCTTTAAGGATTTTGCTCTATCTTGTAGTAGCTTCCTCCTTTTGTTGTAGAGTTTGTTTATGGCTGGGGTCCACCAGACTGGACGCTTGCCTTTGGTACAAAGAGTCTTTGTTTTGCTTGGGATTACCTTATCCATGCAGTCCTGCAGGTGCTGGTAGAAGGCGTTTGTAAGTGATTCAGCGGCTTGAGTATTGTTTTCCACGCTCGGGGCCTGAAAGGAGACCACACTAGTCTTTAGAAGTGTGAAGTCGGCTTTTGAGAAGTTCTTTACTGTGGTCTTTTTTATTTCAGGTGGGGTGGGATGAGGACCTCCAGCGAGATTAGTTTGTGATCTGATCTCACCAGTGAGGGGTATACTTCCAGTGTTGAACATTGTGCTCCCATGTTCGTGATGATGAGATCAAGTATGTTATCTCCTCTTGGGGGGATGGTGACTGGTTGTTCCAGGGCATTTGAGTTTATGAATTCCAGGAACTTTTGGGCTAGGGTGTTTGGGCTTGAGTAGTGTTCCCAGTCTATATTAGGGTAATTGAAGTCACCTAGTATGATGGTGTTTGGTGATACATTTATCCCTCTAGTGTTTTCAGGAAGGCCATGTGAGTTTCCTGAGTTTGTGAGGGTGGCCTGTAACATGCTACAATTTGCAGAGCAGTCTTGCCTATGGTTAATTGCACCTGGATGGTCTCCGATGCATCGTGCGTTGCCACCAGTCTTGAGGTGTGGGTGTCCTTGATGAATATGGATACCCCCCCCTCCTTTCTTGGTATTGTCCGGATTTTGGGGCCGGAACGCATGATATGAGGTAAAACCTGATAGCGCTGGGGTGCTCTCAGGAGCCTTGAACCAGGTTTCTGTCACAGCACAGACATCGATGTTCTCCATACTGAGAAGGGCCTCGAGTGCGTGCATTTTGAGATTTAGACTTCTGGCATTGAGCAGCATTACCCTTAGTTTTTTTCCTTTTTTTTGTTCTAGGGTGGTAGGTTTAGAATTTGAGCCTTGCCTAAAAAAGGCACTTTGGTGGTGGCAAGAGCCTTTGCCAATATCCGGAATCCCAGGGGTGACAGGTGCAAGCCGTCCCTTGGCAGCGTGGCTTGTCCAGCATGTCATCCCAGGCAGACAGATACTGGATCCCCTTTGAATGACACCAGTGTTTAAGCCAATTGTTAAAGCTGATCATCTTATCTCTGTATTGTGGCATCATTCTTGGTGAAGGTAGGATACTGCTCAAGGTCAGGGTCATACCTGCCTGGGCTACATAATCAGAGAGCTCCTCAATGTCTCTTTTCATGTAGTCCAAGGAGGTACGTCTCAGGTCGTTTACACCAGCGTGGACAATGACTGAGTCATATTTGTACCTGCTGTTGAGAGACCTGAGTGCTTGCGTTATGTGGCGGATTCTAGCGCCCGACAGGCAGCTTACTGTGACCTTCTCCTTACTCAGTCTGGTGAGCGGGACATCAGTGTGTCTGACTATGGAGTCACCAATGACTAGTGTGTCTGGTATTGTGTTTGGCCTTAAGGGCTGTGACTGTTTGACACTCTGACTGTGAGGTCTATGTGTTGCGGGTGTTGTGTTCTGAGGTGGTGGTTGTTTGGGTGTCTGCTTTGGTGGCCTCTGCTGTTTTGGTAGATTTTTGATCAGAGCCTCCAGTATGTCATTGTGTGTTTATGTGTATGATTTGAGGTTGTAATGGTACTATGTGAGACTGGGTCTATAGTGTGTGTGGTAACCTTCTCCTCCTGACTGGTCTTGCCAGTCCTATGTTGAGAGAGCTCAGCCTCCAGTTTGGCCGTATAGTTGCATCTCTCGCATGTATTTGTGTTTTGTGGGAGGAGGAAAGGGTTGTCTGTGTACATGAGGCAATTGAAACATTGCCTCAATATTCCCAGGTTCACCAGCTGAGCAGGAGAGGACACTAGCAACTGATCCCTCGACATGCTAGAAGGGTAGACGAAAAACTTTAAAAAAAGATTCCGGGGGACGTGGGTGACCGAGAAATGGGGGTTGCCTTTTTGGGGTACTATCTATGACAAGAGTGCCGTATCAAGGTAATAAGTACTGTAGGAGCAAGTGCTAGGTTTAATAGATAGAGAATAGTCTACTTGGAGTCAAGTAGAGTTGATCTTTTTAGTTATAGGATACGCTGATTTGATCAGTAGTATAGTTCGAGGAAGGTAGTTTTAAGGGAAAATTTGAAGAGTGGACTTTAGGTAGCCCGAATAGTTTAAACCTGCTTAACCGGCACTCTCTGATTTAAGGCTTTGCAGCATTTGTCAGCGTTAACTTTTAACGATTCCTTATCCAGCATTCTGTGAATATCACTTCAGCAATTAAAATTTTTAGGTGTGTGTGTTTCTGAGAGATTGTACGGCAGCTTCTCCCAAGAGAAACAATGACTCGTGAAGTTAAATGCAGGGGCATTGTTAGATTCCTGCTTCTAAGGTAAAAAAAAAAAATATTCTCGATAATTTCAAGCAGGTAATACATGTAATATTATGATAGGCTTTATAAAACATTAAAATGCCTGTGTCATTAGGATAGGCTTTATAAAACATTAAAATTATAAAATGCTCATGTCACCTGCCGCTTGAATAATGCTGCGGTTGCGGTTCCCTGTTTAGTGCCATAATTGCGGAAAAATGATTTAGTTTGTTTCATGGTTCCGTCTTTTTTTCTCCACTTTGGACTGCTTTGATTGTACCATTTGTGAGTTCCATAAGTCTCAACTCTACAGATGTTTACAAAATGTCCAGATTTGTCCTCCATGTCTGAGTAATCTGCTGTACTTTACTTAATTCTTCTAGCTCAGAAATAAGAGCTGTACTTGTGCAATTCTTCTTCTCATCTCACATAACAGGTGATCCATATTTTTCCCCTAATTATTATCTCCTGCACACTTTAGTGTGATCCTCTGCTACAGGTCTCCAGTCTGGCATGTACGTGAGTTAGTGTGCTTTCCTCCTCAAGTTGATTTTTTCCCGTAATTACATGGGGCCCTTTCTTGCCAAAATCAGATAGCTGAAGTGTTATGTTTAGTGTTTTTGTTTTGTTCTGTATTTTGTACAGTTTTTCTTTTTAGCTTCTGCTGTTGCCTGTCCTGATTCTGGGTTATTGGATCCTTACCTTGTAATACTAAGCAGTAGCAGCAGCTAACTTACAGTTATTTATGTCATTATCCAGCTTGATTGTGTGCACTTGCTTGTCCCTTGCCACTGTGTCTTTGATCTTTTAGATTCCTTTTGGTGTATTCTTTCCAGATGAGCATATATTATTTATTGACATCTTCAAAGGGGGCACTGTAGCTATAGACCAATCAGTTTATATTTTGAACATGTAAAGAAATCCAATACTTGGCAGCCAAATTGATGACCTTTCATTGGACACTGCTGTGGATGCTGTTTGCATTCCTGGCTTGGACTCTGAAGTATTGATGGTGTAACTTTATGATTGTTTTAAGGAGGGGGTACTGCTGATTTTGTGTTTTGGGGCTGTTTTTATTTTTAAATCACATAGAAATCAAAGCAAGTTGCAGTCAAAGATAAATGTGGATGGTTTTCCACTGAGGCTGCCAACTTTAAAGTTATCATGGGAAGTGCTCTTTTCTGCATAGAAAGAAAGTGAAAGCAAAGCAAAGCTGGACAGGACTTGCAAAAATAAGGGTCTATAAGTGAGGGCTAGCTGAAGCAGAGGTTATTTAATGCTTGACTCTCATGAAAGAATAGGTCTTTGGCTAGTTGGCAAGCTAAAAGCTAGAAATTGGAAACTAAGCTACTTAATTTACATTTCTGTAGTGGAAAGAGCAATATAAAAACCTTATTTTACTGAAGGTAAATTTGCCACGGATGTTAGAACCTCTAGAAGAATAGTTACAAACTGCTGTGCATCTGTAGAGTAAGCTTTTGGCTTGCGTTAATGCTTGACTCTGCTGCAAGCAGGAATTTTATATTGCAGATAGTTTAACTAAAAAAACCCCTGAAAATGAAATATTTCATTGGATTTCATGCTGGACTCCAAGGCTGCAAGTACATGTGGAATGTATGTAGGCTAAATATCAATATTTCATGACCCCTTGGAAGCAGGGCTTTCTAAAGGACGTTTTAATTCTGCAGTGCTTATGGAAAGTGACAGTAACAAGGACTGAGATCCAGTCTTTTTTTTCCTCTTTCTTTTCCCATTAATAAATAGGACTGATAATGGTTTGTCAATTTTGCATAATATAGAAATTTCTGCCACTTATCATTTTATAGTGGATTCGTTGAAGGTTGTGCACCAGGGCCGGCAACTCGGCACGTAAAAATCTACTGCCAGTCATTAGCAGACCGGAGTTCCGCTGTGGCAACCCCTAACCGGGAAAAGCCGAAAGACACAATAACAACCATGTGACACAATTGTTAGGTATGTATATTTTTCATTAAAATGTAAGGCAGGATTTTTTATTGGCTTTCTTATTATCTGCTGTCCACACTGATCATTTTATTTTTGTCTAGGTACTTATATATTTCCTGTATGGTATTTATTGTAAGATTCATGTAGGTCTTTATAATTTCTAAAGAATTTATTTAAAAAAATAGTAACACCTCTTTGGCCCTCTTCAAACGCAATCTGGATGATTGGATGGGTGACCGTAAATTCACCCCAGGGGTTCCACCTGTGTCCATCTTGGACAAGGGCAATAGGTGCTGATCATGGACATAAGGGCAAGAACTTGAGTAGGCTTATAAGGGCCCTATGACCATTAGCCTAGTAACTTCCTATGTTGCCTCATATTTTGCTCTGGTTCTCATAAAAGTGTGTTTTTCTGGTAAATCCTTAATAAAATTTAGTGTTGAAGTTAGAAATTAATGAGATGTTTGGGTTTCAGACTTCATACCTTTCAGAAAATTCATTCTAATGCATATCCCTTTATTCAGTCAACTTTTTAAGTTTGTAAGAGCAATATTTAAACATTTCTTTTTTTGGTCCTTTGACCCCCCCCATTATTTATGGCTTTGTGCAGATTTCTTGCTCTCGGAGCTTGAGAGGTATGGGTTATTTTTGGTCATTTGACCCCCTTTATTTATGGCTTTGGACAGATTTCTTGCTCGGAGAGGACATGCAAACTCTGCACATAAGGCACCCCAGACAATATTTTTTACTGGAGAACCTCTTGCTGTGAGGCAACAATGCAACCACTGCTCCATCCATTATTGACCCCCACTATTTATGGCTTTGTGCAGATTTCTTGCTGTAAGAGCTTGAGAGGTATGGTGAGTTGCCAGAGCCTGAGCTAGGCACCCGCTGAACCCGGTATCTCCCCCATGCAGATAAACACATTTTTAAGTAAAGCTTTGATGCGCTCAGTAAAGGATTTCTGTGCACTTTTTTAAGTTATGAGAATTTTGTGAGATGCAGAAAAATCCCTACCAAGACGATATTTTGCTACGATGGCATTCCTCTGCATACAGAGTCCAAGTAGGTAACTTGGGTCTGGCTAACAATGCAACTAAGGATGCAGTGCTATTTCACAAAGTGGCTTTTAAAACTGAAGCTCATCTTCTCAAACTAAGATGGGGCTATTTATAATGGAAACCAAACGTCAGTGTTAGAGAAAACAATGCAGTCTGTCCAAGTCTAAATGTCATTATACGGTGGGACAGAGGTTCATATTGTGTAACATGCCATGTTAAAAAAACAAGCCAGATGATTTTATGCACGTCTTGAAATAGCTACTAACAAGGTTGCTGGCATGGCAGATGATTAAAAGTGTGCCAGCAAATGTCTATACTGCACTGTGAACCTTGAAAAGAATTATACAACCACAATGAACTTTTTTTTTGGGGGGGGGGACTAGTTCTAGTCTTTATTAAGCAGAGAGAAGCTGCGCTACCAGTAAACATACCACCCACCCCACCAATGAATTATTGTCAAGATTTAGGAACTTCAAACATTTCTAAACAGTTGAGTAACCCCTTTCCTCTGATGCAAAGCCATCAAGCATCCCTAATTTCCCCCTTTCTTCATTTTTTTTTTTTTAATTTTATGGCAAATCACTGAGAATTACAATTAGTCACAATGCTGGACTTTAGACTTTCATAGTTCTTACAGTTCAGAAAAAAATACATTTTCATACACATTTTAAAGTGAATTAGAGGAATATTTAAAAATTGTCAATAATGTTGATTTAAAAATTGTCAATAATGTTGACCACCCCCACACACACACACACACACACACACACACACACACACACACACACACACACACACACATTATTTCTGGCATTGTCTGTGATTAATTTCCTCTCCACTGTTAAGTGTGTGATATATATATATATATATATATATATATATATATATATATATATGGCTGTGACTGTGTCCTGGGAGACAGTGTGCCTATTTTCAAAAATAACCTGTTAAAACCACTCCCCTTTATGAGAAGCTGAATCATGCCATGAATGTGGGTCATCCGCATACCTCTCAACTGTCCAGACTTTTGCATCATATTTTTTGTTTGTTCCTTGTAAGATTTGTGATTTCCTAGATTTCTGAGGCAGAGGACTACTTCTTCTTCTTTTGGCTTTTCCCGGTTAGGCATCGCCACAGCGTATCACTGTCTGCTCATGATTGGCAGTGGAGTTTTATAGTGTCGAGTTGCCAGCCTGGTGCCCAACCTTTCACAGAAGGCACACACACACACACACACACACATGCACTCATGCCTATGGCCAATTTAGTGTGTCCAATCCACCTACAGCATGTCTTTGGGATGTGGGAGGAAACCAGAGCACCCGGAGGAAACCCACGCGACCTTAGGGAGGACATGCAGACTCTGCACAGAAGGCACCCCAGCCGAGGATTGAACCGGAGAACCTCTTGCTGTGAGGCAGGCAGAGGACTGAATTCTCTAAATGACAGGCATTTAAGTTTCAGACTTTATGTCCTTCAGAAAATGTATGGTATCACAAGTCCTTGTATTCTAGCAACTTTCTAAATTTATAACAGCAATAGTTAACATTTGTACCTATTTTTGTGGCTTTCTCCTCCATTATGTTTGACTTTGTCCAGATTTTTTGTGCTAAAGGATTGAGAGCTATGGCCAGTAGAATGGGAAATGTTCTTATGTTGGCATGCACACTTCACTTTAACAACTCATGATGTTTATTTGAAATAATGCCACTCTTTAGGACTACCCTGGGAAGAAGGTGGACAGTTATTTACTTACTTACATATTTATTTATGTTTATATTTGTGTGGAGTCCCTATAATAAAAGTTGCCACATACATTTTCTGGCAAAAAATTCACAGTATGAGTAGAACTTCTACATCTACAGGCATTAGACATATACAAGAGTATACAGAACTTCGTGCACACCTTGTTGTCTATACTTACACACACACACACACACACACACACACACACACACATACATACATATGCACTTATCATAGCTTCATAGATAAGTACTAGACTAGCTGGCATTGCAGGCCATTTGAAGCTTAGTCAATTTCCCTTTCAAAGCTGAGAATCAAACCCTGATCCTTGTGACTGTGAGGTAAACACATTACCCACTGTACCAACCTTCAACCCCGAAAGTATATTTTGAGTGAAATGAAAACCTTAACCTGTATGCTTTATCTAAATTCACTGCACTTACAACTTGTGAGCCAGAGACAGTGATAGCTATACTCATCTATCTGTATGCGTCCATCTGCATGTGTCTGCATGTATACAAGTACATTGCAGGTCTGTGCATATATATATATATATATATATATATATATTATATATATATATATATACACACACATATATATATATATATATATATATATATACACACACATATATAGATGATCTAAGCAAAAACAAGAGTGGTGGTGAAGTATAAGTTGTACTTTGACCAAAGATGCACTTTTATAACATTGATATATTCAAAGAATAACAAAAGTTTCAGCAGTAAGCTTGGTGTTCCAGTTGGTAAATGTCAGAAGAATGCATACATAGCCGACTTTAGGCATCAGCGAACCCCTGTGGTCGCTGGGGGACCCCAGCCAGAGCAAGTTATCTTAAATCGATATTTTTAACACATCTGTCAAACCAACAAAAGCTAATAAGCAATCCTGTATACTTACTAAACCAGGTGGGTAATAATAACTCTTATTTATATCTCCTTTTAAATTAAAAGATGTTCTAGTTAAAGTAACAGTGTTTTATCAAGTAACAGGCTTTACAATTCCGTTAAATATTTTACCACTCGCACAGTGCCCCTAGCTTAGTTAAACCTTGCTGGTGGACATTCTCTCCACTAAAATTAACAACATAGCCTGCTTTAGGTACCTGCATTACTTATGGCTGCAGGGGCCCCTTTAATCTTCCTTAACTGTGTGGGGGACCTACAAAAGCTTCTGCTGGTTGTAGAAAAATGAGGAGGTAAAAAATGACCCAATTTCCTTATTATGCTCTTTTAACAGGGCTATGATATGACCCTTTCAGGATAAACCTGATAATGAACATGAAAGGTAAGCAGTAGAGAGATCAGCAGCCCAGAATGACTGGTCTCAGTGCAAACCTTGGAATTTAAGACAAGCTAATGCTTCTGATCTTCATGGATGGTTTTCTTTTTCTGGGAGGTTTATAAATCCTGGCAGAACACCAAAGTTCAACTTCTTAGCTAAGAATTCTCCAGAATGAAAAAAATGACAGAATAAAGGATCAAAATCAACATGTTTTAAATATTAGTCTGGTTCACTTAAAAAGTTAATAGAATAACAACTTTTGCATCAACATGCATTTTTAGACAATAAGTATAAAACTCTGACATCTGAATTTATTGACTGTGTGTAACCCTGAATGATTTACTAGCAAATCAACATTTTTATGAAGGACAGAACAACATTCTGAGTCAAAATCATGGACAATCTGTGAAATCAGGGAAAGTGACGGGTATGCATTACAACTCATTGAAATAAATACAGGTGATAACCCTGCTGCTGTTTGATGACTGCTAAACAGCTGTCACTGAGCTGGTGTGGCAGTACCAGTGTTAAACAATCTATTGTTATTGGCTGTACAAAACTAGTATTGCTATGGCTTATGCTTGTGTGTATGTAAAAATGGCACAGATTTTTATCTGTCCACACACCCAGTAATGCCAGGACACATACATTGTCCTTCTGGGTATCAGTAAAAAGTGCAGCTAACAAGTAATTACATTTCAAAAGTAAGGCATGAAATACATCACAGAACATTCAGACACTTAGATCTTCTAGGAGACCCAATGTAATACTAGAGGGATGCATAGGCATTGACTGTCTTTTGGGGCGGGGGCTAGGGATGCAAGCTGTATTCCCAGATAGGAACTGTGTATCCTCACAGCAACTGTCTTATTAGTTTGTCACCTCCTGTTTTGTCAGCTTTGAAAATAAGGCCTTGGGCACAACTTAGGTCTTGAAAGAAAAAAAATAAGACTCATGATTTAGCTTAATTGAGTTATTTCCTAAATAGTTATTACTGTTATTTGTTGGTCAGGAAAGTTATGTTCAATGGATGCAAGGAAAACTAAAGCTGACCCACAAGTCATCATTGGATGAAAAGGTTGTGTAAAAAGAAAAAATAAATAAAATGAACATCAGAGCACGTAGAACATTATGGCTTATTGAAAAAGCAGAAGAGTAAAGCAAAATGTGAAAAAAGTAATGTGTATGGTATGGGGAGCCCAAGATGGAGGGGCAGATGGGAGCACTGGTGGATGTGTGGGGGGAGGGGGGCAGGGGGTGCTGAAATACTAGGCAGTGCCTAGGGTCGATTTCACCCAAATGTAGTCCTGTACATAAAGTTATTCTAATGTGCCATTGTTGCAACTAAATGCCAGTAACTGTGAATGCCTCTTTGTGAGATGGACAGGGGTGTGTGTGTATGTATGTATGTATGTATGTATATATATATATATATATATATATATATATGTAAATGTGTATGTAGACACTCAAAATATCGAACTCCACTTCATAAAAGCAGCGGAACAATGAATATCTTCCCAGATATATGTGTGTGTGTGTATGTATGTAATATATATATATATACATGTGTGTGTGTGTGTGTGTGTGTGTGTGTGTGTGTGTGTGTGTGTGTGTGTGTGTGTGTGTGGTGGACAGGTTGACAGATGAGATAAGACAGGCATCTCCATGGACTGTGATGTTTGCAGATGACATTGTGATCGGTAGTGAGAGTAGGGAACACATTGAGGAGACCCTGGATGTTTGTGGATGACATTGTGATCTGTAGTGAGAGTAGGGAACACATTGAGGAGACCCTGGAGAGGTGGAGATGTGCTCTAGAGAACAGAAGAATGAAGGTCATCAGGACTAAGACAATGTTCTTTGGGATATTCTTTCCTGAGGCGCAGGCCAAAACCAGTGGTCTATGACTGATCAGGTTTGCAGATGACTGCAAGTTGGGTGCTATCATCAATTCCACTAGTGATGTAGACATCCTCCAAGAAAGTCTCAGTCAGACAAATGACTGGTGCCAGAAACATGGCCTCGAGCTGAATACCAGAAAATGCATCATCCCCGTTGAGGAGAGTGATGTCCCCACAAATTATCACATTAATAACAACATCCTGAGCATGCAATCAACCGTGAGGGATTTGGGCATCCAGGTTGATAGCAACCTGACTTTTGACTACCATGTTGCTTCCATTGTATGGAAAGCCTTATACATAGCCCACCTCATAAGGGTGTCTCATCCAAGGACAAGGTGGTCATACAATCCCTGTATTGTTCCCTTATGAGGCTCATTATTGAGTACAATGCCCTTTTTGGCATGTACCTCGCAAAGCATTGCAGCAAGTGGAGAGACCACAGAGGTTCCTCACCAGGAGAATACAGGGCCTCAAACATCTATCATACATAGATAGGCTAAAATCCCTATCTCTCTACTCGGTTTCATACAGACTCCTCAGAGGTGACCTCTGTCTGGCATACAAGGAGATCACAGACCCCTCCTTGATGGGACTGCTGCATATCCGCAAGTCAAGCTCCACATGAGTAACCACAACCTGATCTGTGACATCAACAGGACTTGTTGACAGGACACGTTTGTGTCTCAGAGACTCGTCCATGTGTGGAATAGACTTCCTCTCATCGTTAAGCAGAGTACCTCTTGACCAATTTTTAAGTGCAACCTGGACAACAGGACGGGAAATAGAAAATACATCCCTGGGATTCCACCCATGTCCCTGCTGGACAGAGGCATCGAGTGCTGACTTATACACGGGCTAAACTCTTGGCTAGGCTTCTAAGGACCTCAGGGGTAATAGCTTAGTAACCTCCTATAATTCTACTCATAAATTCATCCCTGGTATGAATGGCCTGGCCCATCTTGAAAAGGGAGGAAAGGCTTAAGGGTGGGTGCTGGCAAAGCTGAAATGCCCTTGCTGCTCAATTGATTTGCAATTCCTATGACATATGACTAAGTCACATCATTGTGTGGGTAGAGTTAGTGGGTATAACATGCTTAGGCCTATGTCCCTGGTGACTCTTGAGTGGCCTGCATGAAGCTGGAGTTTGTGTGAGTGGAAAACGAGTATGCGCTGTCTTGTCTGCACTGAAGGCTGAGATTGTTTGCAGTGTGTCAACAAGACTTGGACAAAAGATATATGCATGGTGTTTTACAGACAGTGCGTGCACTGGTGAGTGCGTTTCAAGAACATAACATGTATACACAACTACAAGAAAATAAAGTATACCAGTCAAAATACTTTAATGTACTTTTTGCTTTTGTGTTTCAGAACATCTTGAGATGCCAGTGTCTGTAATCTTAACTCTTCATGCATTTACAGGTTTTGGTTCTTGCAAGGAAAGCACATCAGTGTAATGACTGTTTCTTCTCATGCCATACCTCTCAGCTGTCCATATTTTTGCAGAATGTCCTGATTTTTGACACATGTTTTTGGTCTGTTCCTTATAAAATGTGTGGTTTTCTGGCAAAAGACCGGAATGATCTGAGGATTGAAGTCACTAAATAATGACATACATTTCAGTTCCAGACTTCAAATCCTTTCATAAAATTATGTTGACGCAAACCTTGTTACTCTAGCAAAAAGTTTATAAGAGCAATATTTAAAATATGTCCCTATTTTTGGGACTTTGTCCCTGCCATTTTGTCAGGCTTTATCCAGATTTCTTGCACTAAGATGTTGAGAGCTATGCCAACCTCTGTTTCTCAACTGTCCTTTTGGACAGCTGATATTTGTCATTCTCCTGAATTTCACTGAAATTTTTTTTTTCACATCTGTTTTCAGGTGTGTTACAAGCATGTAAATAGGGCACTTACAACTGTATATATAGCTTTATTATCAGTCTCCACAGAAAAGTCAGTTTCTTTAAGTTTGTTACATTAACTAAATCCTTGAGTAAATATATAAAAAAAAGTTACATAATTCTCAGTTTGTGTTAAGAGAAGCCGTAGTCAATTGGTTTGCATGTTAATAATTCTACAATTGCTACAGTCATCCTTTGCTTTCTGTTAAGTGTTTCTGATTTGGACATACTGGATGCCAGCAGAGGTGAAAATGGTCATATTCAACTTGATGAGGTGTTAAATGCATTGGTTTCTGGCTTGGTATGGATTTTCATTTCGCTAAATAAGAGGTTTAAATTCTGAGATGTTTAAAAGGTCTTACTGAATTCAATGAATGGATTTATCTGAATGTGTTAACCAGTGTAATCTATTCATGCATTCATCAGAAAGTAGTAAAGTCAAATACTGTCTATGGGCATCCTGTGCAGAGACGAGGCTTACCCCAATTGTTTGGGGGTGGTTATGCTGTTTTATGCAATGTGTGTGTGTGTCACTTTCTACACAACTCCTCTTGGCTATGGAACTTACAGTCATAATGGAAGGTTGGCCAATATGTTAGTGCAGCCTTTTTTTATAAATTACTAATTTTTTAAGAATTTTACTTTTGTGTTTGGTGACAGTTGGATTATAAATTACTATCATGATTTGCTATAGATGACTTGCATTTTGGAGTCAGATTTACAGATAATGGCTATATTCTGCTGTTTAAACTGTTCTACAGAGTCTGTGCAAGTCATCTGGAGAACCAGTCAGCTTTGTAGGAGATGGCTGCTCAAAGAATTAATGGGACTTGTTTAGACTACACACTTGGACATTACAGGTAGGTGAACATTTTTAAGTTTGGTAGATTCTGTGTGTGTGTGTGTGTGTGTGTGTGTGTGTGTGTCTGTCTGTGTGTGTGTGTGTGTGTGTATATATACATCTATATAGGGTTATCTTACAGATTTGTACCTCGCAGGGTGCGCAGTAGCAAATCCCGCCCCGACACGCCCCCGGCCGGTCTACGCAACATTGACATGAGTGTCATCCTCATTATGCGAAATTACTAAATAACTAATTACTGTAAGCAAACACAACGTAAAACAGTTTTATAAATGTTTTTGCAGGGGGGCAGGCCCCCACTTATATTCACCAACTCCAAGACGACTCTACATTGGGGACATAAATTTTATTTTTGCTACTGTTATTAAAGTCACAACTCATAGAAACCAGCCATTGCACATAATGTATGTTTGTTGCTGAGGTTATTAAAAATGAACTCCTTGTTAAATCGGTTTTCTTTAAGTAATGTGTTTTAATTGTACAGATGAACTACTTCTTCGGAGTACTACTACAATTTCTGTACACCTTTTTTACTGTTTGGTTGGTTAGCTTACAGATTACTACCTCGCAGGTACTACGTTAAACGGAAAACGCAACATAAAACAGTTTTATATATGTTTTTGCAGGGGGGCAGGCCCCCCTGCACCCTCCGACTTATATTAACCAACTCAGAGACCACTCTACATTGGGGAATTGAATTGAGTTGGAAATAGCTTTCTTGCTTTTACTGCAAGAAAGCACTGCATATGTACTTCACCTTATAAAGCTGTTTTTGTGTTAAATTGCGAACAACTTACTTGCTTTTACTGTTAACTTTACAAAACTGATGCAGAAATTGAAAATACCTTAGTCACTGTTACTGTTAAGATGCAGACTCCTTCTTTTGGGTAACACATTTCACATTTGACATGGGCATGTCGATGCTGGCCTTGACAACTACACGTGTCAGTCAAAACTGCCAATCATGCCAGACACGCCCAAAGCTGCGCAGTACTGCCCGCGAGGTACTAATCTGTAAGATAACCCTATATAGTTTCATAGATTAGTACTAGGCTAACTGCCCTTGTTGGCCATTTTAAGCCTAGACAATTACCCCATGTGAGAATCAAACCCCGCACCATATATGTGCGTGCTTGTGTGTGTGTGTGTGTGTGTGTGTGTTTGTGTGTGTGTGTCTATATATATATATATATATATATATATATATATATATATATATATATATATAAAAAATACAGATGTATATATGTATGTGTATATGTCAATGTGTGTATATATGTATGTTCATAGGTAGGTACTAGGCTATCTGCCCAAGGGCATTTATAAGCCTAGCCAGAATGTGTTGGCTTTCGCCTCCCTTTTAAATTAGTTTCCTGGGCCTCTGTCTAACAGGACCACTGAAGTGATCCCCGGGGTAAATTTACAATTTCCCATCCACTCGTCAAGAGTCAGCGAGGGGCTATGCCTTACATAAACTGGGATTATATGCCAGAGCGAGGGAAGTCTCTGGGACAGGAATCTATCCCTCCAGCATGTCCTGTTTATTGTTGTGCTGAGGTTTAATTCACTGGAGCGTGTGGCTCTAAGAGATTTGGTTTTCTTGAGGTGGAGCATGTCCATTAATTCTGGGTTGGACATGGCCTTATACTTCAGGCATAAATCACCTCTGAGCAGGCGGTAAGCAGTCGAGTAGAGCTGGAGTTTCTTTAGTCGAGCTGCATAGGGCATCTCTTTGAAGCCCATGATCCTCTTGGTGAGATACTTCTGTGGTCTTTCCAGCTTTTGCATGTGCCGAGTAAGGCACATACCAAATGGGGCATTGTACTCTATTATGGGCCTAATGAGTGATGAGTAGAGGGGCACAATGACCTCTCTTGATCTAGAGGTGAACCCTTTCATGATTAGGTGGGCTACATAGAAGGAATTTGTAACCACTTTGGCAATGTGATTATCAAAGGAGAGGTTGCTATCCACCTGGGTCCCCAGGTCCCTAATTACATTTTCCGTACCTAGTGGATTACCACCTATGTGGTAATTCGTGGGCACTTTGTTTTTTCCAAAGGGGATCACTATGCATTTTTGGGCATTCAGTTTGAGGCCATTGTTTTGACACCAGGTATCTGTCTCTGTAAGACCCTTCTGGAGGATGTCTGTGTCAGCCGGAGAGTCAATTATGGCCCCCAATTTGCAGTCATCTACGAACTTGGTCAGCCATAGTCCTCCCGTGCTTGCCTGTACCTCAGAGAATTATATACCGAACAGGAGGGGTCCCAGGACCGAGCCCTGTGGGACGCCACTTGTGACTGGTTTAGAGTCAGACATGGCACCCGCAACTCTGACCATGTGTGTTCTATCAGTGAGCCAGTTGGCCACCCATCTCGTGACATAGGGGTTAATGTTCAAGCTGGTAAGCTTGTCTATGATGCCAGAGGGAGGAATGCTGTCAAAGGCCTTACCGAGGTCCAGGTAGGCTGTGTGAACTACCTTCCCTTCGTCTCTGGCCTTGGTAACTGTTTCAAAGAAGTCAACTAGGTTTAGGAGGCAGTATCTGCCTTTAACAAAGCCAAATTGGGTAGGGTCCAGTGTCTGGAGGTTCCCAATGTCTCTGTTTATGATTTCCATGATAACTCGCTCCATAGCTTTGCAGACCAGGCTGGTCAGGCCTATAGGGCGATAGTTCCCAGGTTCTGTTGTGGCACCACCTTTGTGGAGTGGGATGACTGTTGCTGTATGCCATTCTTTGGGTGCATAGCCTGTGGTAAGGCTGAGTCTGAACAGTGAATTTAGGTGAGGATTTAGTTCCTTTTGGAGCTCGTGTAAGACGCAGCCTGGGACACCATCCGGTCCCATTGATGCTGTGTTCTTAGCTTTGGAGAGGGCTGTTTTTCCTGCATGTCCGTGATGTCTGTGGCTCTGCATTCTTCTGGGATGGGCCCTTTTGGGTGTGAGGGGGGGTGAAGTTTGAACTGAACTTGTCCGCCAGGATGTTGGCAATGTCAGTTGGTTCAGTGTATTTTTTGCCATTTTGCACTAGCTTAGACCATATCTGAGAGTTGCCACCTAAATTTTTGATATAGCTAAAGAAGGCTTTCTGGTTATCTTTAGAGTCCTTTGCAATTTTTCTTTAGAAACTGGCCTTGGATGATTTTATGAGTGATCGTAGTTTCTTGCTAATAATGATCAGTGATGCCTTCCCTTTTTGGAATTTTGCTCTGTCATGTAGTAGTTTCCTCCTTCTGTTGTATATCTTATTTATGGCCGGGGACCACCAGACTGGCTTCCTCTTTTTGGAGGAGTGAGTCTTGGTTTTACTTAGGATGGCTTGATCCATGCATCCCTGTAGATGCTCATAGAATGCACTTGTAAAGGATTCTGAGGATTGGATAGCATTATCCTTAAGCAAGGGGGCTTTGAAACTTTCCACTTCGGTCTTGAGAAGTGTGAAGTTTGGTTTTGAAAAGTTTTTCACAGTGGTTTCCTTGACTGGGGGTGGGGTCGGGATGTGGATGTCTAGTGTGATTAGTTTATGATCTGATCTTACCAGTGAGGGGTTTACCTCTGGTATGGAACACTGATCCCTCATGTTGGCTCTGCCTAATGTAGTTAGGAATTTAGTTCCAAAGCATGGGGAGTCTCTATGACAGGAATCTATCCCTCCAGCATGTTCTATTTATTGTTGTGGCGAGGTTTAGCTCACTAGAGCGAGTGGCTTGCAGTGACTTGGATTTCTTTAGGTGGAGCATGTCCATCAATTCTGAGTTGGACATGGCTTTGTAAGTCAGGCAGAAATTACCTCTGAGTAAGCGGTATGCCACTGAGTACAGCTGGAGTTTTTCCAGTCAGGCTGCATAGGATGTATGTTTGAGGCCAGTAATCCTCTTGGTGAGGTACTTTTGTGGTCTTTCCAGCTGTTGGAAGTGTCTTGTGAGGTACATCTCAAATGGGGCATTGTGCTTTATGATGGGTCTGATGAGTGACGAGTAGAGGGGCACTATAACCTCTTTATTTCTAGATGCAAATCCCTTTAGTAATTAGATGGGCAACATAGAAGGATTTCCTAACTACTTGGGCAATATGATTGTCAAAGGAGAGATTACTATCTACCTGGGTCCCCAGATCTCTTATTACCTCTTCTGTATTAAGGCAGCTGTCACCTATGTGGTAATTCATGGGTGTTTTGTTTTTCTCAAATGGAAATGGAATGACTATGCATTTTTTGGCATTTAGCTTGAGACCATGACTTTGACACCAGGTGTCTGTCTCAGTAAGGCCCTTTTGGAGAATGTCTGTGTCAGCTGGAGAGTCAATTATGGCTCCCAATTTGCAGTCATCGGCATCAGATGAGTTGTTATAGAGGGGGGGCCTCAGTCATTCCTACATTCCACAATAACTGATTCTGGTTATTATATGCATTTCTAGACTCCAACATATTTTTGTTTTATAGCTTTCTGAGGAAAGCAGTTTCATGCATTTGCAAGCCACTGTAACAAAAAAAAAAAATATTAGGATCATAAGAAGTTACTTAGCTAAAGGCCAAAGACCCTTTTTAAGCCTAGCCATTCATGCCCCAATTGTTACAATTATCAGTGCCGTAGGACTAGACTGACTTTGGTATATGCCTGTGCCTTAGGGCATCTACAAGCTGCTCCTGTCCATAAAGTCCACAGGTGACACGCGAGGGATAAATTGACAATTTCCCTTCTACTGGTCTAAATTGCATTTGAATAGGATTAGAGGAGGGTGATGTTTCACGTGAATGGAGGGTCTGTTCCAGGGAAGGGTAATCTGTGAGGCACATCGGTTCCTCCAACATGTTTTGCTTATGTGACAGATGAGGTTTAGATCCTTAGATCAGGTAATTCCAGTGCTGTTTGTTTGTTGAATGTATCATATTAATCAGGACTGGATGGGCGAATGCCTTGTAGGGTAGGCAGAGATCACCTCTCACTAGTCTGTAGGAGACACAGTACAGGGACAGGGCTTTGATACGGTCCACATAGGACATGTTATTTATGCCCTGTATTCTTTTAGTGAGCAACTGGTGTAGCTGCTCTAGTTGTTGGCACATGCCTGGTTAGGTACATACTGGAGGAAGCATTGTACTCTATTACTGGTCTAATGTGAGCTGAGTATAGTGGGGCTATGATCTCCTTAGATCCGGATGCCTTGCCCTTACTTATAAGTTGCACCATGTAGAATAATCTTCTTACCACCATGGCACATAGGTTCATAGAATAGTACTAGGCTAACTGCCTTTGTGGGCCATTTTAAGTTTAACCAGTTAACCCATGTGAAAATCAATCCATGCACCTTCTGTCCGTAAGGCAAATATCTTCACCATTATGCCAACCTAAATGACATATTAATGAATTACTAGCCTAGCTGCCCTTCTTTAACTTTTAAGCCTAGCCAATTTCCCTCAAAGGTTATTCTTGGCTGGGGTGCCTTCTATGCAGAGTCTGCATGTCCTCCCTGCATTCATGTGGGTTTCCTCTGGCTGCTCCGGTTCCTCCAACATTAGAAAGACATGCATCTGGAGCTTTTCTCCCTAGGCCTCTGGTAAAAAAATTGGCTCATTCCAAGTAGGACTTTCCTGGTAAATACATTTTAAATAAATAAAATATTTTGCCCTCATCCATGGCTCTAGTGACCTTCTTGAAGAAGTTTACCAGGTTTAGTAGGCAATAACTGCCATTGACAAATCCAAACAGGGATGGGTCCTTTTTTTTTTTTTTTTTTTTTTTTAGTTTTTTATTTATTTTTTTTTAATATTTCCTGTCTTTATCAGGTCCGTAATAATTATTTCCATGACTTTGCATGTAAGACTAGACAAACTTATGGGTCTGTAGTTCACTGGATCAGTTGATGGCACACCTTTGTGTAAGTAGGGTGACAGTTGCTGTCTTTAATTCCTTAGGGTTGAAGCTGTCTGGAGGCTGTGGGTGAACAGAGATTCTAGTGGGCCTGATAGGTCCTGTTTGAAGCTGTTTAGGAGGCATTCATGGATATTATCAGGTCCCATTGATGCAGTGTTTTTCAATGTGGAAAGTGCAGTGAGGACCTGTTCTTTAGTTAGTTAGAAGAGAAATGGTACAGGGTATTCGATGGGGAGTACTCGGTCATCTCAGAGCCATATGGATTCTGTCTTCTGCTTTGCACCTTATTGTTCTGGTTAACACTTTTGAGTAAAGGTGCCATTCATTACTCTCTTATCTTGGACTTTGGTAACTACTTTAACCAATTAAATGTTTCTGTCAAGACTTTTGTCTCTGTACTTACAGGTTGAGAGATATGCCTTCAGTTATAACTGAAGTGTCACAAAATCACAAGAAATTACTTTTTTTGCATGTATATTCATATTAACTAGGCAATCTTTTTTTGTTTTTTTGTCATTACAGTAAACGCTCTGTTAACTGGAACTCAAGCAACCAACACTCGCAAGCAACTGGCAAAATAATATCGGAGAAATACAGTACAATTTTCATGTGTCGCACTTTGTTTTCCCCCTGCAGAAACATACCTTACATTTTTAGTGTTTTAGAGTTTTAAAAAGGAAGATAGGAATAAATTTCTCCTCTCCCCAACCCGAGAACAAGTCAAACTGAACACATAGTATAGGGTACAGTATTATCCAGGCCTATTTTTAATAGTCAACAGGAAAAAACAGCCAACCTGTGCTGTGTAAATGTCTCACCAAACAAATAAACCAGAGTAAAGCAATCCAAAAAAGTAGAATGATGAGATGACACCAGGCTCTCAGCATAAAACGAACAATCTTTTATTTTAAAATAACATAAGCACTTTCACAGCTCTTGCTGCTTCTTCAGTTGTTTTAAAATCTTCTTATGTTGTTTTAAAATAAAGGATTGTTTTAAAATAAAGGATTGTTTGTTTTATGCTGAGAGCCTGGTGTTATCTCATCATTCTATTTTTTGGACTATTTTTAATAGTAGCTGTCAAACAAGCAGAAACTACAGTTATCTGGCATCTACCAATTCCCATGGGTGCTGGTTAACTCAGAGATTACTGTAGAACTAGCCAGTACAAGTTTAACTGACATTCATACATACATAAATAAGTAAACAGCCACACACATTCTATGTGAAATTGTGATTTCATTTATTTAAAAAATAAACAAGCAAGCAGCCACACAGGTTTCATGTGAAGACATGGTTTTATTTATTTGACTGTTTCACAACTAATGACTTATCTAGGTATACATAGCTATTTTTGATATAATGTAACAGTTGTACAGTGAAACAATGTAAATTACAACTGAGAGTAAATGTGATATTTTGTTGCAAACAGAGAATTTGCTGACCAATCACAGCAATGCAAGATGTCTGTAATATACATTCATTAGTTTAAAGAATACCATTACACCTAAAAGTTAAACATAAATAAAAAGTGAATGCACCCTTGTTTATGTAAAATAGGCAGTCGATTAGATAGCTTATTTATATTTATACATTTTACATACATGTACATACATACATACAGATATTTTAGGCATGGGCAGTAATATAGTTATTGCAAATGCCTGGTCAGGTACATGCTGAAGAGTGTAGTGTACTCGAATATTTGTTTATTGAGGGCTAAGCATAGTGGGATTATGATCTCCTTAGATCTGGATGCCATGCCGTAACTTATAACTTGCCCCACATAGAAGGTTTTCTCACCACCATGGACACATGGTGATCAAAGTTCAGGTTACTGTCAACCTGAGTTATCAAGTTCATTACCACTAGGTCTACTCTTAGGCGAGTATCAGTGTTGCAATTTGCAGGGGTGGTCTTCTTCCTAAAGGGTATAAATATGCATTTTTGTGGCATTGAGTATTAGGCCATGTATCTGGCACCAGTTACTTTGCTCTCAGACCCTCCTCAAGGGTATGTACATCTTTGGAGGAATCCATCATTGCACCCAACTTCAATCATCTACAGATTTGGTCACCCAAAGACCCTTCATATTTGCTATGACTTCAGAGAAGTGTATTCCAAACAGGAGCGGTCCAAGTGCCAAGTCCTGTGGAACAGTACTTGTAACAGGCCTAGCCTATTGGTGGAGGTGGAACCCTCCCCCCCCCATTTCATGTGTCCTATCCATGAGCCATTTGACTATCCATTGGGTTACTGTGCAAGTCCCTCTTGAAGTATATTGACATCGTTTGGAGATTCAGAGATTGCACCTCATTTGCAGTCATCAGCAAATTTAGTCAGTCACAGCCCCTCTGTTCAGGCCTGAACTTCAGAGAAGTATATTCCAAACTGTAGGGGGTCCAGCACTGATCCCTGTGGAACCCCACTGCTAAAGGGTCTGCTGGCTGAGGTAAAGTCCCCAACTTTTAGTGTGATCTGTCAGTGAGCCAGTTAGCAACCCACCTGACAACTAAGGGTTGATATTTAACTGGGAGAGTTTATCAATGATGCCTGAATGTGGGACTGTGTCGAAGGCCTTTGCTAATTCAGCATAGGTTGTATGCACAGATTTGCCTTCATTTATGGTGCTGGTGATGTTTTTGAAGAAGTCTACCAGGTTTAACAGGCATGACCTGTCTTTGACAAAACCAAACTGTTGGATCAAGGGTTTGGAGATTACCTATGTGCTTATTCATTGGGTCCATGATGATTTTTTCCATGGCCTTACAGATAAGGCTGGTTAAGCTTATGGGTCTGTAGTTTCTGTAGTCTGAGTCACACTTTTAATACTCTTGTCAAGTGGCATATGACAAATGGAAAAAAACTCTTAGTTGTAAAACTAGCAATAAAGGGTCAGTGACACAAATGCTATTAGGCACAGTTATACTGTCACCTTAGTCAAAATACCTCCTGCATGCCAGTGTATGAGAATGTGTATATGTATATATCCACTATATATATGTGTGTGTACATATATATATATATATATATACATACATATATATATGTTCATAGGTTCATAGGTAAATACTAGGCTATCTGCCCTAGGGCATTTATAAGCCTAGCCAGAGTGTATTTGGCTTCCGCCTCCCTATTAGATTAGCCTACTGTGCCTCTTTAAAGTAGGTCACAGAAGGTACCCTTTTAAGATTAGTTTACTGTGCCTCTGTCTAGCAGGGACACAGAAGAGATCCCAGGGGTGAATTTGCGATCTCCCATACACGCGTCCAGATTTCGCTTGAAGAGGGTCAGCGAGGGGCTATGTCTAATATGAATTGGGATTCTATTCCAGAGTGAGGGGAGCCTCTGGGAAATGAATCTGTCCCTCCAGCATGTCCTATTTATTTTTGTGCTGAGGTTTAGGTCCCTGGATCGTGTAGCTCTAAGGGACTTGGATTTTTTGAGGTGGAGCATGTCCATTAATTCTGGGTTTGACATGGCTTTGTACGTCAGGCATAAATTGCCTCTGAGTAGGCGGTAAGCAACTGAGTAGAGCTGGAGTTTCTTTAGTCAAGCTGCATAGGACATCTGTTTGTAGCCCATGATCCTCTTAGTGAGGTACTTTTGGGGTCTTTCCAGTTGCTGCAGGTGTCGGGTAAGGTACATCCCAAAAGGGGCATTGTACTCAATTATGGGCCTGATGAGTGATGAGTAGAGGGGCACAATGACCTCTCTTGATCTAGATGCGAACCCTTTCATGATAAGGTGGGCTATATAGAGGGTCTTTCTAGCCACTTTGGCAACGTGATTATCAAAGGAGAGATTACTATCTACGTTTGTCCCCAAATCTCTAATTACTTCTTCCGTACTTAATGGATTACCACCTATGTGGTAATTTGTGGGCACCTTGTTTTTCCCAAAGGGGATGACTATGCACTTTTTAGCATTTAGCTTGAGGCCATGGCTCTGGCACCAAACATCCGTCTCTGTGAGACCCTTTTGGAGGATGCTTGTGTCAGCTGGAGATTTGATTATGGCCCCCAGTTTGCAGTCATCTGCGAACCTTGTCAGCCATAGTCTCCCAGTGTTAGCCTGAACCTCAGAGAAGTATATACCAAACAAGAGAGGTCCCAGAACTGAGCCCTGTGGGACACCACTTGTAACTGGTTTGGATTCGGACATGGCACCTGCGATTCTGACCATGTGGGTTCTATCTCTGAGCCAGTTTGCAACCCATCTTGTGATATAGGGGTTGATATTTAAGCTGGTAAGCTCATTTATGATGCCCGAGTGGGGTATTGTGTCGAAGGCTTTTGCAAGGTCCAGGTAGGCTGTGTGGACTACCTTGCCCTCATCTATGGCTTTGGTATCTGTTTCAAAGAAATCAACTAGGATTAAGAGGCAAGATTTACCCTTAACAAAGCCGAATTGGGTAGGGTCCAGTGTCTGGAGGCTCCCAATGTCTTTGTTTATGAGTTCCATGATAATACACTCCATAGCTTTACAGACCAGACTAGTCAGGCTTATGGGGCGATAGTTTCCGGGGTCCGTTGTGGCACCACCTTTGTGGAGTGGGACCACTGTAGCTGTACGCCATTCTTTGGGTACATATCCTGTAGTAAGGCTAAGTTTGAACAGTGACTTAATGTGAGGGTTCAGTTCTTCTTGGAGCTCATGTAAGCACAGCCTGGGACACCGTCTGGTCCCATAGATGCTGTGTTTTTTGCTTTGGAGAGGGCAGCTTTCACCTGTGCATCTGTGATGTCAGGGAGCTTACATTCAGTTGGGATAGGCATTTGCTCCTTGGGGGGGGGGAAGGGGGGAGAAGTTTGCGCTGAATCTGTGTGCCAGGATGTTGGCTATGTCTGTAGGTTCGGTATATTTTGTACCGTTATGCAACAATTCACAGCATATCTGGGAGTTTCTGCCCATGTTCCTGACATAACTAAAGAGGGCCTTGTGATTATCTTTAGTGTCTAGGGCAATTTTTCTTTTGAAACTGGCCTTTGCTGATTTTATGAGAGAACGAAGTTTCTTGCTAATACTGATCAGAGATGCCTTCCCTTTTTGGGATTTTGCTCCATCATGTGGTAGCGTCCTCCTTCTGTTGTATAGCTTATTTATGGCTAGGTCCATCAGACCAGTCTCCTGTTTTTGGAGGAGTGAGTCTTGGTTTTATTTGGGATAGCACAATCCATGCATTCCTGCAGGTGCTCATAGAATGCATTTGTAAAGGATTCTGCGGATTGGGCTGTATTATCCTCTGGCCCAGGGGCTTTGAAGGATTCCATCTCAGTCTTGAGAAGTGCAAAGTTGGCTTTTGAGAAATTCTTTACAGTGATTTCCTTGGCTCGGGGTGAGGACGGGATATGAATGTCCATGGAAATTTGTTTATGGTCTGATCTTACCAATAAGGGGTTTACCTCTGGTGTGGAAGATAGAGTCCCCATGTTGGTGATGACCAGATCCAATATGTTGTTCCCTCTTGTGGGAGTGGTGACCAATTGTTCCATTGCGTTAGAGTTTATAAATTCAAGGAACCGTTGGGCGAGGGTGTTTGGGCTTGAGTAGTTTTCCCAGTCAATGTTTGGGTAGTTGAAGTCACCCAATAACATAGTGTTTGGAGAGACCTTCATATTCTCCAGTGTTCTCAGGAATGCCAAGTGGGGTTCCTGTAATAGGGAGGGAAACTGAAAGGTAGTTTTGCCCGCTGTTAGTTGCACATGTGTGTCTACATATATATATATATATATATATATATATATATGTGTGTGTGTGTGTGTATGTGTACACACACACACACACACACAATGCATATAATATACATATATATATATATATATATATATATATATATATATATATATATATATATATATATGCATTGTGTGTGTGTAGACATACAAATATACTTGGATCTATATAGACAAACATATACAGAGAGTACATTTTAAACAAACAAAGCAATACAGATGATAAACACCTAATGTCACGACACTTGCATTTATTTATTTAAATTATCTGTTTCCATCTAGGGGGGAAGTGGTCGCATCAACACAGCCATTTCTTTGCAATTGTACATCAAAATATTGTTAATGAAATAAAAATAAAATAAAGTTTTGAAAAAAAAAACAGCCACCTGAGTCACAAAAGAGGCAAGTTTGAGCAAAGCTAAGAAAATTCTAATATTAAAAGTGAAATATACCACTAAAACCGTTATGTGCACTACATACAGAGTTTTAATAAAATGCACTCATCACATATCCAACACATACAAATTTGGCAAACATTCAAGAATGGCTAGAACTGCAAGCCGGTCAGTAAGACATTGCAAGACTGTAGTTTTACAGCCACTTGAATATAAACTTAGATTACATTTTGCATGCACACTTATGCACACAGATAGGAAAATATACGGAAATGCAGAAACTACATTTGCCTCAACTTTCAAGTGTTAACCAGTGTAACTCTCTTGCAGTCAAATATTCACGGAACGAGTGAAAGATCCAAACGTTTTACCACAGTGCAGGGAAGAAAAAAGAAAATAAATTCAGTTGGATGGAATCAGTATTATACAGATAGTTACTTTGTGATTCCTGAAGGGGGTCAACTAATGGGAAAATACTTTTAGTTCTGTAATAAGATTCAGTTTCAACGTTGACATGTATTTTTATTGAAACATTGTAATATTTTATTCTTCTAGAATATTAGGACATTTGCAACTCAGTGGGTTTGTTTCCAAGATGCAACTGTCCAAAGCAATGCTGTCATGTGAAATGAGGAAAACTGTCTTATAAATGTATGTCTGCATGAGTACATGCACTAATAAGCAACACTATTGCTGCCAATATGAAAAATAATTATTAGTGAAGGGGAAAAAGCATGTAACAGCAAGCATGAAACAAAAACAAACAAAAAAATACAATTGCTTAGGCTGGGATAAGCAGTTTTAGAAAAAACAAGCACATACTGAAAATGTAATTTCACTGCTGCAAAGACTACAGATCTGAGTGTGAGTTTATGATACTAGAAATCATTTATGGCTGATGCAAAATCAGTCACTCAACTAACTAACAGCCTATGGGTGGGGGAAGGAAAACACAAAAGGACATGCTGTAAAGTCTCCCTCCCCCACTGAAGTTTGTGAAATCTGACCTGCAGTATCAGTATGTTAATAAGCTTCTCTGAAAACCCTGCCTCTGTGTGAACATGTGACTGACACGGCACTAAAATGTAAACAAAGTGCTCTAGCAAGCAATTGATTTTAGAAACGAGATAGTGCCCCATCTCCTTACTCTTTTTCTCATGAGCACTGTGTCTCTCCTCAGTTGACAGTAGCATTTGAGCAGATGATGCTGATAAGGGCAGAAGGACTACAAAGTTAAGGAAAGCCTCTAACATACATTGTGCCACAAACCTAGCAAAGAGACAGATACTTTGAGATTTGTATGTTGGAATACCTCTGGTATTAGAATAGCACTTCTGTGTTCACTTTGCACTTACAGTGCTTTACGGGCTGCTCATATTTAGGCCTTGATTTGGGGGGGGGGGGGTATCTTCACCGTAATACAAAGTATAAATAAAGCAAGTAAAGATCAAGAAAATAAAACACATTCTGAAAAGCCAATAAATCACATAGATTAAATGCATGCTTAAGAATGGCCCAAAATGTATTAATATTTCTTTCCTGATTTCTTGTTCACTACTGACAATATAATATCCATGAATATGTGGAAACCAGATCCAGTTGTCTCTTGTTATCACAGATGAAAGTAAGGGTACAGCTTTGTTTTTAACTTTGTTGGCCATCCCACTTTGTCTAAGATGACTTATGTATACATCTGCAGCACTAGTTATGATGGTTAGTGTTACTGACTGTAGTTATTTTATGAATATTTGTGGGTACCTCAGTGTCCTTTAGTGCAATATTTAACTTTGTTTTTTTACTTAACAAATGCATCTTCCTTGGCTATGAATACATTGGATAGTATACAAACAGCTTCAGTTTAGCATTGAAAGAAATACAAAACTAAAAGATGCTTCTACCTCCATTTGGCAACCCCACACTACACAAGAGGAGAAAGAATATGCAAAAATGTCTGAAATTATACAAATGAAATGTACATCAGAAGTATACAAACTCTTTATATTGTAACACTACCAGCAGGAGTCAGTTCTAATGCAATAAATCCAAGATGGTGCCGTGTACAATTTCCTGCTTAAGCATTTGTCATCCTCATATGAAAGAAGCAATAGGCCATGCAGTGTTGGAAAACCTGACTGTAAACTGCTTTTACACTGATGTCTCGTTAAATAACCTTTATATATCTGTTTGTACACATACTTGCTGCCACTAATTATATTTTTCTAATATTGCATTTCTGCAGTCCAACTAATACAGTGGGGACCAGGCTCTTACTATCACAGTTGCTAGATATTGTCATGACTTTCATTACCCCTCTTTCCTTCTTATGACAGAGATGATTACATTAGGAAAATTAATGGTACTTCCCCCTCTCTAGAGCTTGGACCCTCTGTCTCTGGCGAATGAGGTTACTTAGTTGTCATAAAATATCCTATCAGGATGCATTTATTATTTATTTATATATGTTTGTTTTTGTGTGTGTGTGTGTGTGTGTGTGTGTGTACACAGACACACACACACACACACACACATAGTGGCATAATCCAATGGCTGGCAAGAGTTTGGTCTGTTCAAGCATTTCCATGACTCCTACAGGTTTTATTTATTTATTTTACTATGGTAAGCACTAGGTAGTTTGTTTACCATAAGAGGACTGGTTTCTGGCCCAGAAATTACAGTTTTTTGGCCGTTTGGGCAGTTTTTCCATCACTTTAAACTTTCTGGTTAAAAAACCCACGTTTGCATAGGTTTGCACTTGTTTAAGCTCTGTGGATCCAGTTTTGGTATGCTGCAGACTGCAAGAGCACCAGGAAGGGAAAAAAAGAGATACTCTAAGTGCCTCCATTTAGATTTTTTTCCTAATTTACTGCTTTCTGCACTTGTTTTTAGTATTTGTTTAATTTAATTGCATTTATTTAAACTGTATTTGCCTTAATATTGCTACACACTCAAGTGTGTTAGCTTGCACTGCATTTGGATTGTTTTTACTGCTGTTTTAGCTGCTTTTCTGTAAAAAAAAAAAAAAAAAAGTTTTAAGCTGGTTTCCCACCTTTGCTGTAACTAGTCTAGTCCAGATATATGCTGTAACCTGGACTGTTTGTAAGCTTCTGAGCTCCCCCAAGCCTTTCTGTGTTGGAGAGAAGCTTTCAAAACTTATCAGTGGGAGTGGTAAGCATGAGGTAGCCTGTCTTCCACAAGAGGAGTGGTTTCTGGCCCAGAAGTTGCAGTTTATTGGCCGTGTGGGCAGTTTTTCCATCCTTTTCCACTTTCTGGTTTAAAAGCCCACATTTGTGCTTGTTTCCCACCTTTCTGTAACTAGTCTAGTCCAGATACAGATTTGCTGTATCTAGGACTGTTTGCAAGCTTCTGAGCCCCCCAAGCCTTTCTGTGTTGGAGGGAAGCCTTCTAGTTTATCAGTGAGAGTGGTAAGCACTAGGTAGCCTATCTACCACAAGAGGTGTAGTTCCTGGCCCAGAAATTATAGTTTATTGGCCGTTTGGGCAGGTTTTCCATCCCTTTCAACTTTCTGGTTTAAAAGCCTGCTCTACCTAGTGGCTCCAAGCTGATATAAACTATTACTGGTGCCAGAAAGTCTGCTCTTCAGTTTTTCCCTTGAATCTTGCTAGTCCTTTCTCTCTTGCACTTCAAATAGCTTAATCGCTTTACACTTCAACAGGTTTTTGTAGCATCTTGCTAGTCCTTTCTCTCTTGCACTTCAAATAGCTTAATCTCTTTACACTTCAGGTTTTTGTAGCAATTATTGTAGCACACCTAAGTGCCATTAGCACTAGTTGTTCTTCACAGAAATAACTCCAATATTTAGTAGTTATGACCACCCCTCCTGCCATAATTAAAGGACAGTTCCCTGTGCTTTCTCCTATTAACCTGGTGCACTTGGGCATTCTGAGGCAGTGTAGCAACTGCCTTATGTACACAGACAACCCTCTCTTCTTACCTCCCAACACTCAGACTTGTGAGAGATGCACTTATATCACCAAATTGGAAGCTACGCACTCTCCAGCCAAGACTGAACTAGCTGGTCAAGAGGAGAAGGTCAATACTTGCACCACACCACGTGGAATAGATAGCCTCCAGAGCACCCACCATCACATCTCTCACATAAAAACACAAACCACACACCCACCTTCACGGAGGCTCTCAATAGAAATTTACTCAAACAGTAGAGACCTCCAAGACACAAATGCACTCAACCACCACAACACAACACAAGCCGCAGGACACACATCTCACCTCCACAGTGTGCCCCTCAACGTAAGCCCCTAAGGCTAAACACCTTGCCTAATACACTAATCATAGGTGACTCAGTAGTGAGGCACACAGATGTCCCACTCACTTGGTTGAATAAGGAGAACGTAACAGTCAGCTGTCTTATCAGGTGCCAGAATCCAACACAACACATACACTCAGGTCACTCCACAACAAGTACAAGCATGACTCTGTCATTGTCCATGTGGGTATGAATGACCTGAGACACACCAAGCTAGACTACATGAAAAGAGACACGGTGGAGCTCTCAGATTATGTGGCCCAGGCAGGTATGATGCTAGCCCTGAGCAGTATCCTACAGTCACCCAGAGTGATACCGCAGGACAAACAAATTATTGACTTCAACAGTTTCTGGTGTCATTCTAAGGGGATCCAGTATCTGTCTGCTTGAGATGACATGATTGACAGACCCCGATGCTTTGCCAGGATGGCCTGCATCTGCCACCCCTTGGTTTCCAGGTACTGGCTAAGGCTCTTGCCACCCCTATAGTGCCTTTTTTAGGTGGTGTTCCAAAGACCAAATTACCACTGTAACAGCTATAAATAAATGCAACAGGAAGGTCATGCTGCTCAATGCTAAAAGTCTAAATCTCAAGATGCATTCACTCGAATCACTCCTCAAAGTGTAGAACATCGACATTTGTGCTGTAACAGAGACCTGGTTTAAAGCGGCAGAAAGCACCCCTGCGCTACCACACTATAACTCATTCCACACCTTTTGGCCCCAAAACATGGACCGTAGCTCCAAAGGCGGTGGTGTCTCTGTATTCATAAAGGATATGCATACCTTCAGACTAGTAGCCCGGCATAACGCATCTGAGATACTTCAGGTACAGCTAACTTTGGGTAAGATGGCAGTCCAGGTCATAGCCTGCTATAGGTCCCCAACCATGTCCCTCGACTCACACTTCATGTTCCTAAGCACCCTGGAAGCTATCAAGGTACAACCCAACACTCTCATACTAGTAGACTTTAACTACTCCTCCATCATCTGGGAGAACTACTCAAGCACCAGTATACTGGCCCAACACTTTCTGGAATTCATCAGTTCCAATACCCTGGATCAGCTCATTCTGACTCCCACTAGAGGAAGCAACATCCTTGACCTGGTTATTACTAACATGGGCAATCATTGCTCTAGACCAGTAGTCAATCCCTCCCTGGTCAGATCTGACCATAAATTAATCACCATGGAACTCCACATCTCACCCACACCCCCTGCAAAGGTAACCACCTTGATAAACTCACCAAACTAGGCATCACCACTATATCACTAGGTGAGTTGCAAATTAGCTCACAGATAGAACACACAGTGTGAAAGTAGTAGACTCCAAGTCAGACTGCTGACCAGTCACAAGTGGAGTACCACAGAGGTCAGTCCTGGATCTGCTCCTGTTTGGCATCTACTTCTCAGAAGTCCAAGCCAACACAAAGAGTCTCTGGCTGACCAAGTTCGCAGATGACTGCAAGCTCTGAGCCATTATTAACTCTCCAAGTGATGCAGACATCCTACAGAAAGGCCTCACTGAGACCAATGGCCAGTGTCAAAACCATGGGCTTAAGGGTAATGCCAAAAAATGTGTTGTCATCCCCTTTGGTAAAAACTCAGTTCCCACTAATTAACACATCCCTGGGAGGCCACTGAACACTGAAGGCGTTATAAGAGATCTGTGGATGCAGGTTGACAGCAACCTCTCCTTCAACCACCACATTGCCACTGTGGTCAGAATGGCCTTCTATGTGGCACATCTCTTTACCAAGGGTTTTGCATCCAGGAAGAAACAGGTAATTGTCTCTCTCTACTCTTCCCTCATTAGACCAATCATTGAGTATAATGCCCAATTTGGCATGTACCTCACTAGACACCTGCAACAGCTGGAGAGGCCACAGAAGTACCTCACGAAGAGGATCCTAGGCATTAATCACATGCCCTACATGGACATACTCAAAAGACTGCAGCTGTTCTCTGTCTCATATCGCCTACTTAGAGGCAATCTTTGCTTGACATACAAAGCCATATCTGACACAGCTCTGTTAGAAATGCTACATCTAAAGAAATCCCAATCCCTCCACACCACACACTCCAGAGACCTCAACCTCATTACCACACTCAACAGAACATTCTGGAGGGACAGGTTTCTCACCCAGAGACTGCCCATGTTCTGGAATAGACTTCCCATACATTTCAAGCAGAGCACCTCGCTGTCCCTCTTCAAGAGAAATCTTGATTAGTGGATGGGTAATAGAAAGTTCACCCCAGGGATCACTCCAGTGGCTGTACTTGATAGAGGCACTGGGAACTAACATTGGGTGGCATGATGCCAGGGCACTTCTATGGGCTAGGCTTGTAAATGCTCCAGGGCCAAAGCCTAGTACACACCTATGAACCTATGAGAATATCAGTTGCTGTTCTAAGACAATCTACACAAACTCATAGTGTTCAGTTTTTTTTTCTGCTACTTACAATTTCACTCTCTGTGCCAATGGTCATTAAAGTAAATTCTTGTGTTTAATGTCAGCATTTATACAATCTTCCAAGCATTCCTTCATTTGTCAGGTCACTAGTCTTGTAGCTTATAGCACCCTCTTGAAGAGGACAGCCATGAGGGAATGTTCAGTACATGGACTTGCAAGAGGGTTCAAGTTGTTGCCAGTTGCACTGTTTAAGGAAGTACAATCAAATGTCAGATGCCAGTCAAAACCTTTACATACAATCCAAACCTGAGGTGGTTTCAAACTGCACTTGAGACCAAAGAGTCTTTTTCCAGGTCATACATAATTAAATGGCTATGGATGAAGAGAATTCTTTTGGTCGTCCTGTAACACTTGGACAAAGAAACAGCCTATACATTAGACATTTATGTACTGTTTGACTTTTACTCATGGATGTTAATGGACCATCAGGGAATATGGGCTGAAACTAGTGCCACGTGTTGTATGAGTCTGTCATCACCTCCTAAGTGCTTGGTCTATGGCATCAGAGCCTGTAAGCAACCAGATAGTCCTTGCCCATTGCACACCAATAATTTCACATGCTGGGCTATTTGGGCTTTCTTTTTAGAGCTAGAACAGGAGGAGAGTCTACATCTGCCTCAGCTCCATGAGTAGATAGCCAGATATTGATACAGGAGTCATTGCTTTCAGATGAACAAACAAGGCCATCCCTGTATACAGTTATCCTTGAGACAACCCATCCTTTGGGATGACACCTAAGCTGAAGTCCTTTGGACCAATTAGTAGTTCATTCACACTCTCCCCAGACCTACCTCAGTCAAAATTAGTCAGGATGCACATTCAGAACCTTGAAGGGGGGAGAACTGCTGCCCAGTGTTGGTTGATTTAGGAGTTCTTTAAAAGTATTCAGCATCTTTGCCATCCTTTGAGGATCCATGCACCTCTGAGTCTTGAGCTTCATGACTGATTTGACTAGACTGTCCTTCATTCAAAGTAATAGGTTTGTCAGGGCAGAAGTTCCTGTATTACATGCTTTTTCTTGGTGTCCCTCTCGTGACCACACAGTACCTTATCCATAGGTAATCTTTTTGATCTTTAACAGGGATCTGGTGATGTTTATTGCGGGAGTCACAGCTCGGGTATAATTCCATATTCACAGGAGTTAGTCACAGCCCACAGATATCTGCCTTCCTCTCTGACTCCCAGAACTTTCAGAAATCCCTGAAATAGTGCTTCACTCTCCATAACCTGAGGTATCAGATGACACATGGCTCAAAAGAGACAGCATCCCATGTCATCCTCATTGTTTGTTTTGTGATTTTTTTGCCAAAAGATGTAATCAGCCTTCAATCCATCTGTCAAGTGCATTCCAGATGACATTTACAGCAATAAGAACTCATTTGGCTATATCTATTATTTGTATTAGTGCTTAGATTAGATTACTCCCTGAATTATCACTAGGAAGCAGGTCCTCAAAGTACTCTCCATGGCCATAAACACTGCATCAATGGGACTGGATATTATCCTAGGATGCTTCCTTAATAAAATGAAGCATGACCTATCAGGCCAACTGTTTAACTTTACCCTCCAAACAGGCTTCATATGGAATGAGTGAAGGACTGCTACTGTTATCCCCTCTGCACAAGGGAGAGCTATCCATGGACCCAGGAAACAGTTGACCCATAAGCCTTATTAGTCTCATACATAAAGCAATGGAAAGAATAATGAGTGTGATAAATGACATAAGAAACCTTCAATCACTGTATCTAACTCGGTCTGGTTTCATCAAGGGCAGGTTATGCATAATCCTCCGGGCAGACTTCTTTGAGAGGGGTCACCAAAGCAACGTACAAGGGTAAAATGGTGCACACTGACCACCTTGACACAATACCTCTAACACTGTAGACTAGCTCACTAAATCAGGTATAAATGCCTACTGTTACCTGCTGGATAGTCGGCTTGGCTCATTGATAGGGCCCAGGAGGTCAGGATAGAGAAGTCTACCTCAATGAAAAGGCCATTCACTAGTGTAATTCCTCAGGGCTGAGCCTGCTAGCTACTTTTCTGAAGTCAAAACTAGTGCCAGTGGGCTCTGGCTGAAGAAGTTTGCAGACAATCACAAACCAGGTGCAGTCATTGAATCCCCTAAAACCACAGAAGCCCTCCAAGATAGTGTAACACTGACTAATAACTGGGGGCCAGAGTCACAGTCTGAAACTCAATGCCAAGAAGTGCATATGGGTTGATTCCTCAAGATTGGAGACATGCACGTCTTTAAAGGAAAGGGGAATAGGACAAACACAGAATCATATAGACCCTTAAGTCTACTTTCATGTTGTGGAAAAATAATGGAGAAGGTAATACTGGATAAGTTATTGTCAGAACTGGATAGGTTGGGACTTGAAACCATATATCAGCATGTATATGTTGAAAATAGATCTATTACCACCTGTAACATGATGTTCTATAACAATATAATAACAGCTATGAATGAAAAATTGTGCTGTGATGTGATTCATACAGATTTAACTTCAGCATTTGACAGGGTCATGCACAAAACACTGATCAATAAATTAGTACAACTAGGTATTGATATACTCTTGATAAGATGGATAGCTGTATGGCTTACAAATAAGACATGGCAAGTATCACACACCGACTGGACAGGTGAAATCCTTGATTACAGTCAAGGTGTCCCACAGAGCTCTGTAGTAGGCCCTTACTTGTTTAGATTGTATCTTTCCAACCTTACATTTTCATCTGAGGTGTTCTACAGTCTATATGCTGGCGACCTGGGTAAAGTGTTACAGATAAGGCATGTCTGCAAAATAATTTGACTAAATTGATCATTTGGGCACAGGAGAATAATATGTTTTTAAATACATCAAAAACTAAGCATATGAGATTTGGGAGACATAAACTGAAAGGTGAATATTTAATACAGCACAAAGAGATTGAAACTGTAGACTCATTTAAGGATCTGGGAATATGGGTAGATTCAGCTATGAGTTGCTCTAATCATATCAACCAATTGGCTAATGATAGTTATAGAACTATAGGTTGTATAAAAAGATTTATAAAGTCTAGGAAATCAAACATAATTAAGTCATTGTTTGTTAGTTACTTTAGACCCAAACTTGAGTATGGAATAACAATATGGAAACTTTATAGGAAAACAAGCATGAATAAACTGGAAAGAGTACAGCGGAAATATACTAAGGGCATCCATAGATGTGAAAATCTAAGTTATATCTGAACTTATACAGTGTCTCTTACAGATATTTAAGGGATCTTATTCAGGTATGTAGGGCATTTAGGGACAACTACCTCTGGGAATGTTTGGGGTTATCAAAAAGTACTAGAAAATCATCAGATAACCTATGTAGAAGATTCTATAGGAATGAGAAGTGTACTAATTGGTTCTCTGACAGAGAAGCTGATGCTTGGAACAGACTACCAAATTACATTAAAGCAAGTACTAGTTTAGATATTTTAAGAACAGCCTGGACATTTATTATGGGAACAAGTGTTATGGCATATTGGCAAGCTAGAAGGGCTTTAATGCCTGTGCTTAAAACATTTGTATGTATGTATGTATGTATAGTAGTCAGGGAGTTGAGAACATGTACAGACAGTGACCCAGCCTTTGACCATCGTCATGTACCAACTGCAGTAAGTCAGGCTTTTTAAGTTGCGCAACGTATCAGTAAAGTTATGGCCATGCCGCTCAACTGTACAGATTTTTGCCACTTATTTTTGGTCTGTTTCTCATAAAATTGAGTTTTTTTGGTAAATCATTGAGGCGTAAAGTCAGAAAATAATGGCAGAAATTTGAGATTCAGACTTTCTACATTTCAAAAAATACATGCTAACACAAAACCTGTTATTCTATCAACTTTCTCAGTTTGTAAGAACATTATTTAAAAATTGTCAATATTTTTGAGCCTTTGTCCCCCCATTATTTATGGCTTTGTCCAGATTTCTTGCTCTAAGAGGTTGAGAGATCTGGATATGGCATCTAGGTCCAAGGATGTCATTGTTCCATTGTACTTGGCCCTCATTAGACCAATCATAGAATACATTGCCCCCTTTGGTATGTATCTGACCAGGCATATACAACAACTGAAGTGTCCAGAGAGGTTCCTCACAAAAAGAATACATGGTGTAGGCAACATGTCCTATTAAAGCAGATAAACACAAAAGCCAGAAGAAGTAGCTGAACTGAACCCACTAAAAGTATTGCAGGCTGCAAATCACCACACAGTTGTAGAATGCAGAATCCACTTTAACTTCAGACAAAAAATCCTAGGATGAGCGCTTTCGTCCAGAAATATCTAGACTTCATCAGTCTCCTACAGGTCGCTGAGAGTTGATCTGTGTTTGAGCTACAAAGCATATACTAATCCAACCTTAATGGCCATATTGCACATCATAAAACAAATAGCATCAGGAATACCTGATCCAGGGACCTAAAATGCATCTGCTGGTAGAACAACTGTGTCTCTCAGAGGTGGCCCCTTCTGTGGAACAAGCTTCACATTCACGTGAAGCAGAGTTTCACCATGTACCTGTTCAAGCTCAACTTGGACCAGTGGATGGGAAAATATAAATTTACCCCTGCTGCATCTCTTTTATGAGGTATGTACCTTGTAAATGCTTGACCACCCGTGCCAGAGTTACATATACACCCCCACAAAACCTGTGGGACCAAAACAACATGGCTAGGCTTCGAAAGACCCAGTAGGTTCAGTAGCCTAGTAGTTCCTTATATCAAGCCTGTTCTGATGCTGCCACAGCACACTGAGTCAACCTGCCTGGTGCTGTATTCAACACTCATGAAAAACTTGCAGTACTCACTGCATCTGTTTTTAGCATGCACTTTTCCCTCTGTGGTCTATGACAGCATAGGTCCAGTAATCTTGGCACCAACAGACTACTTGGCCTTTGCGCAAATCACTTCAGTGACAGTACCAGTACAGCTGACATTAGTGCAGCATTTGCCAGTGCACCCATTACAAACATCAACAGAGCGGCAGCTTCTGTTTGCCCTGATTCAGTTACAATCCTATGCAGTCACTATAATGACATCTAGATGCACTATTACTGCTGGGACCATGTCAGAAACCACTCTTGAATCCTGATGCAACCCTGTGTACCACCAGAAGCCTCAGAAATGTCCTGCTCATCATCTGAGTCTTTGAAACACTACTCCAAAAGGCCAAAGAAGGCCACTTAAAAAGACAAGACATGCCCCAAGGAGTCTCATGTTACAGCCTTGGATGAAGATGAAAAGTCCTACTTCCAGAAAATCCAACATTTAATGAATTTCCTACTTAATGCAGGAGAAATGAAGTTCGTCCATGGACTCTAGCCCACCACCACAGAAAAAGTTACAGCAGGTAAGTGTGTTCCTCACTCACCCTGAATGGTCACATTCTTGGACATTTTCAAGGATATCAACAAGGTAGCAGGGAGCAACTAGACATGGCATCCTTAGTTCTCAGAAAGGCAGACAAAATTTGTGCCCCTTCAGTGATTGAACACTGGTTGGATAATACTAAACCTGACCCAGCTGTCTCTACAACTTTCCTAAGGAGGATGATAGTGCCTTAAAACTGTACTCCATCTACCAGACAGGTAATCTAAGACAATGGATTGATTGTGAATTGTAATTTCATACTCTCCACCCTGTTGCTTAGAGTATTAAACTACCTTATCCACATCTTCCACAGAGAAATGTCAGATGAAATGTTCCATATTGTAGAGGAGCTACTGCATGGGTTCTAAAGGGAGTCCCAGGCTTCAAACTCCAAACACCTCATCACCTACATAGATCACATCATCTACAGAATGGAAAAGGGTCTGGCTAGAGCCATGAAAGCAGGACTTGATATGTTCCACAATGCTTGGCTAAGGCTAATTAGTTTTGTGAAGGATTCTACTGCAATATTTTTCACCTTCAGTTTTACAGCTTCCCTCCTCTTTGGAAATGACATAACAAGCATCTCAAAGAAATGGAAGAACTAGGCAAAATCATTATCCTTGATAGCTGTGGGGGTAAAATTCCAGCTTCCACTGTATCCTTTTAACAGAGGGTAGCCAATGTGGTATGTGTTTCCAAAGTGGATTACAGCCAGCTCATTATGAGAACAGTAGAAGGTGCCAGGTCTGAAGGGGCAACTCCCAGTGCATTGACCCACTCACAGCATGAATTATTAGCTTCTCACCAAAAGGCTTTGTTGAACTTCAGAAAGGGAGACAATGCAGCAGAGGTGTTTCCTGATTATTTGGGAATAACTAAATCTCCACCTACTACACTGGTCAAACTTTCACACATGACAAATAGGTCTGGGACATGACATACAAAGGTTACAAAATCCCATTCACAAATCTACTCCCATAACTAAAATCCCCGAACTGCATCAAAAATCTGTGAAAAGGTAAGAGGTAAACAACCTCTTAAAAAGAAAAAGCCTTCTAAGAGGTTAAAACCAAAAAGACCATAGAATTCAAAACTACTACTCAACATTTTTGATGTGAAGTTGAACTCAGGGCTTCAAGCCAGTACTTGACCTTAGTGGCCTAAACATGTATGTAGTAAAAGAAAAATTCGTAATGGTCTTGGCACAAACTGCAATTGTTTGATCATTAGGAGGAGACTGGATGTACACTTTGGACCACCTGAAAGCCTGCAAATATATGTCAATATTGACAAGGTGTCCAAGGAATATTTACTCTTCAGGATTGCAGCCAACCTTTACTAGTTCAGAAGCCTACCCTTTAATCTCTCCACAGCCTCCATAGTGTTTACAAAGTGTATGACAGTTGTATGAGCCCACCAGTGACTGCTAAGGACCAAGAGCTTCCACTGTTGAGATAAATGGCTAATTGAGCCCCCTTCTTAGGGCAACCTTTGACAGCAGACATGAGCTCCAAATAAGTTATTCCATTTCCTGAGTACTACAGTGAATTCTTTAAGATTCAGAGCTACAGCTCATGTAGCACATGACCTTTATATGGCATACCCTGGACACCAAAGTCTGCGAAGTCTCCCTGCGAAATCAAAAGCTCATCCAGATTCAGCTTGACACAGCTGAACAAAGCCTCAAGGTGCTACTATACATGGCATGCACACCGAGACATAGCTGGCTTTGGCATGCACATAGAGGCATAGCTGGCTTTCTTTGCACATGAGAATGATCCCCGTACTGGTGGCCTGCCTCCCCAGCTTTTCATTTGAAGAGAGGAAAAAAAAAGTCAGCAATCTGATGGCTGGTGTCCCTGAAATGCCAGAGCCAACCAGGTCCTGTTTGTGTACCGCCCCACCATGGTCTTTCCTCAGTTGACCTGCAGTAAATAAATGTTCTTTGGTGTCCCTGCCTTCCCAGTCAGACAAAATATATGCAGTTCTATTATCAACCAGTCAAAATATCATGAAAGTTACAGTAATGTGCTATAACTCTTAGATACAAAATAGACTTGCAGACTTTTACTATTAATAAACAACTTATGAAATTAACAATGGACTAAATTAGCAGAGAGAGTGTTGTTTGTTTAGACCACATAGGAAGTGCTACAGCAGTTTGACTGCATGTTTAATACCAGCTTATAAAAGCCAGTATACACTAACGAGTGATCAGGATCAGCTGATTGCACCCCGTAACACTTTGCACCTAGGGCACTTGCCCCCTTTGTCCCACCCTAGCTATGCTACAGTGTCCATGATTTACATGTTGCTCCATGCCCAGTTACAAATGAGAGCACTGCATTGGCTAGCATGATTTCAAGCAGCATTGTGAGCTACTTTCCTAAAACATAACGGTTTTAGACTCATGCAAGAACCACCTGCAGTGGTGGCCACATATATCTAACCTATCAGGGTGAGGTAACCCATTCTGATCATAGTAGCCTACCACCGTTGATACCATGAATGCATCCATCTTAGGGTGACAGAGGCACTTTCTATGGCCAGATGATGCAGGGATCATGGTAACTACAAGAAATATAGATCCATATCAATATTTTGAGGCTGTAAGTGGTAAACCTCGCCTTGAAGCCCTACAACAACAAGGTTACTTGAGGTCTTTTGACCAATTACATGGTATGGTGTACACACTTTCTTCTAATGCAAAAAAATCAATAAAGCACTTTTAATGAGACATTTCCAACAATCTCTTCCTGACTGCAGTCCACATCTTGCAAAAAAAAAAATTCCCTGGCAAACAGGTTGTGTCATCTCATAAGATGAGGACTGTTTGTTAGAAGTGCTTCATTTCCAGTGGTATTCCCTGGTAGAACTATTTGAAAATGACTTCAGATATGTCTCCATAAAACCAAATTTAATAACAATCTCAAATGTTCATGTGGTCATAACATTTACATCCCTCACCTTACTTCAGGTTTTAAATGCTTCTTCAAAGGTCCCTTTTATTTAAGGCTCCAGATCACAGGCCAAGTGCTGTCATAGGACCTTTGTTTCACTTTAGAGAAACTCAGCAGACATACTTTAAGCCAAGAGTGAAAGCAGAAGTCAAGTACATGTCATGGAAAACTGTCTTCCTAGTAGTCATAATCATGTCTAGTAGAATCCCGGAACTACAGACTTTGTCAGAAAAACTGCCTATCTAGACTTCTGCAGTACTAGTGTCATCTTCCAGACCAACCTACCCATTATGCTAAAGTAGCCACAAACATGATCCCAAATATGTCCATTTGCCTTATAATCTTTTCCCCACCCATGCCAGTAAAGGTGAATATTGTCTGTATTGCATAGACATTCACAGTCAGTAGCAGTTTTCTTGAGCAGAATTCAGATGACAAACATTTTTTTTATGTCCCACAATAAGTAGGCCACCTGGTGTCCCAAGGCACTGTCAACATGGCTATCAGAATGCATTAAAATTTTAACAACTGCAGGCCGTCAAAACACTATCAATTACCCCCATAGCAAATTTTATCAGTGCCTTGGTCACCAGCATTTCATCTTCTATTTATATGTCACAGTTTTCATGGAATTATCCAGTAATTTCTGATTTGCACATGGGACCCCTATCACAACATACCTTATTTTTGAAGGTATGCAACCTAAATAAACAATTAAAGATGACACACCTGTTGAAATGGTTATTGTAGAAGCTTTTGACTAGATACCTACTAAGTTGACATGCTTACAGTACCCCTTGCACAGTAGCCTTCATTTCTGCCCCATTGATTTTCTTTTAAATTGTATTTACACATTTGAAGGTTGGCTACTTGGTGTCCCTGTGTTGTGTAATGTAGAATGTTGCACACTTAAAAGTAACTTCTACATCACACTTTATAGGATTACCTCTGGTCACTCATGCTACTGATATTGGTTTTCTGAACTGCACAGAACAAGTAATAATCCATTTAACTCAAATTTCTGAAACAGCCTTTAGGAGTAATGCCTGACTGTTACTGTAGAAAAAATTGACAAGTATGCAAAGTATGGCCAAAGTGCTTCTCTATGCTTGTTTAAACTGCTGCAGTGTGTAATTTGGGTGGAAAGACATACAGGTAAATGTAACCAATACCAACAGCAGGTTACAAGTGTTGGGGCTCATATGCCGACATAAATCATGATAAATAATACTCTCTTTCTTTGTTACTAAAACTGAGCTTGTAAAAGCATAGTGGTCAAGATGGCACTTAAAATTGGATCACATACCTCCTTTTTAGTGCAACTTTAACTGGATGTAATACACCTGTTGAAGCTTCAAATTGATGAAACAAAAATTGTTTTTGTGCAGGGACAAGCCTTCATGCACCTCTCATTGTGGATGGATATTCCCCACCCCTTACCTCTATATGTACTAACTCCATGGCCACACAACCACACAGATAAAACAGAAAAGTCTAACACAGTCACTGCTGGTACAGAAATACAAATTGCGCAGCAATGATTCTAAATGCAGAAGTAAAATAAAATAAATTTAGAGATCAACACTGAGGAAATGAACTTGACTAGATGAATCCTCGATGACTTTATGCTTAACCAACAGTAGAATAACCCTTAAAACATGTTGTGGTGTTCCAGAATACTATATGTAAAAAGAAATCAGATGTCCTCTTCTAAATCTGTTGAAACCTTGGAGCATGGAGTATTAATAGCTTCAGGATGATTAATTTTGGGATGCCACGTGTGTTTTGTAGGCATGATCTGATACAGCATATATAGACACTGAAGGATCTTCTAGGGAAATCATTCAACGTGTGTGATCTTATGGCCACAGCAAAATGTTATCATCATTATCTCAATTGTCAGAGTGTCTGCCTGCTAGAAAGAGCAAAGATAATGCTTTCCCATGCTTGCCTCCTCTTTTTGGTTGATAAATTTGTTTAACATGAACATAACGTCTGTGTGGAGTTATGTTGAAGCAAAGTCTAGTATTAGCAGAGTTTTCTGGATATGACAGTTGCCAAATTGGGAAGACATGACATATCATGTTATTTCATGACAGGGGGATGAGTCTACTACAGGTGCTTGCATGCCAGTAGCTGGTGACATACCTGCTTGCTGCCACTTGCTAGGAAAAGCAAGTGCTTGAACTCCCACTAGCCTGATCTCCCATTTATATGTAGCCATCATGGTATCAGACCATACAAAACTATATAGCCCTACCAGAACTTAAACTCTAATCCTCAAACTCCCACATAGTTCCTAACCAGAGTTCATACTCCCTTATCCTAAACTTTCATTCCCCTCCCTCAACCAAAAGTTGCCACTTGTTCCCTAAATCTGAAACTCCCAACACCCATCCCTTACCTAAAATCTTCCTTGCGCACGTTAATCCTCCAGTAAATGCCTCCCAACAGCAACTTGCCTGAACTCCTATTCAAGTTCGAGCACAATTACCAGCCTAAATGAGATACAAGGTGCTCATGTACAGATATTTCAGTTATGGGCAATAACGCCCTTCTAACCTGCTGATATACCAAAACAATTGTTCCCATAGTAATTGTCCAGGTTGTTCTTAAAATATCTAAACTAGTGCTTGCTTTAATAGAATTTGGTAGTCTATTGTATGTTTCAGCTAGTCTCTCAGAGAACCGATTAGTACATCTGTCATTTCAATAGAAACTCCTTCACAAGCTGTCTAACAATTCTGTACTATTTGATAACCCCAAACATTCCCTATATACATGAATACATTCTCCTATTAAATATATGTATAAAACACTGTACAGGTTAAGATATTTTAATCTTTCATAACAGTAAATTTTCACATCCATGGATACCGTTGGTATATTCCCACTGTTCTCTTTCCAATTTACTCATGTTAGTTTTCCTGTAAGGTTTCCATATTATTATTCCATACTCTAGTTTGGGTCTGATGTAACTTATAAACAGTAATTTCATCATTTCTGACTTCTTAGATGTAATCTTTTTATACAGCTAGTGGTCCCCTGGTTTCCTAACAGTGTTTTTTGAGCACTTGTAGTGTTCCACAGAGGAGACATTCTTTTGATGACTGCCTTAGATAGCAATGGATAAGGGCTTCTTCCAGAGGCTCAAGTCATTGATGTAAAACAATGATGGAAATTGTCAGACAAATATTTTTTTATTATTTTTATAATATAATGGCTGCAGTAACACTGTAGTGTTGTTTCTAGCTGCAGCTGCATTCAATCAAGTCTAACGATAATGACAAATGTTAAAACAAGACAGCTTAGAATTCCAAAAGGTTTGAAGCATTGAGTGGAATCCCCTGGAAGTTACAAGTCATAGGTTTGAACTTCTAGTGATAGCAGAGTTATGAGATATGTTAGTAGCATAGCTCTCAACTTCTTAGTGCAAGAAATATGGACAAAGCCAAAAACAGGGGGGGGGGGGGGGGGGCAGTCAAAGGCCCAAAAATAGAGACAGCTTTTAAATGTTGCTCTTATAAGCATAGGAAGTTGCTAGAATAATAGTTTTTGATGCATCATGCATTTTTTCTGAGGGATTTGAAGTCTTAAACTCAAACATCTGTCATTATTTAGTGATTTCAGACCTTAATGATTTGCCAGAAAATCACAAATTTTATGAGGAACAGACAAAAAATACCAGATAAAAATCAGGACATTCTGTGAAAATCTGAACAGAAAATGAGGACTTTATCTTGGAGAAAAGTAGCTTTCCAAGAAGTTCGCTAATGGTGACAAATTCAGGATGATTGATTAAAATTCCAGAGATAATCTGTGCCTTACTACCACCAGAAACATCTGTCCACTAACATGTATAGGATGTAAGCAAGTTTAAATTCAGACTCACATGGAGAGGCCAAATAAGAGAAGAACAGTCAAAAGTAAGAGTTCATTTCTGATCTAGCATGAAACGGACTGTGTTAGCCCCATTTCAAGATGGCTGTCTCTCCATCTTACTTTTTTGAGCAGAAAAACTGTTTAAATTTAGGCTTATAGGACTATTTCTACTGCTGTTATTGAGCTTCTCATCATGACCGTTAGGTCATTTGTCAATGAAACTAACATTTTCTAGTTCATTTCACTGCTACTGTCATACCTGGCAGAGAACATACAGGCTACATTAAAAAAAAAAAAAACTTGAACAGTTTACATCAAATGGCTTTTTGTTCAAGACTTGATTACCTCCATGACATGTCAATGAAATGTCAGTGTCAGTGGTGCAACAGGTAGCACACTTGTCTTTGGTGCAGAAGGCTGTGGGTTCTATTGCCCCACCAGGTACATCAATAGCTGACTCTGTAGTGCAGCATATGGAATTGCTGCACTCCTGTGTCATCGTGTGGATAAAATGTTAAGCCAGTGCCCCATCTGCTTGAGTAGCTGGTAGCTCAGATATATGTAAAAGATCCCATGACACCACTTGAAAAGGGTAGGGGAAATTCCCCTAGTAGTATAAATACCACATTGGGTCTCCCCTGAAAAGAGTAGTGGGACTAACCCAGTCAACAAACGGATAATTAAAAAAAACAGACATAGAAATAAGATGAACTTCAGCCAAGTTGTAAAGGTCATGATATAAAGCTAAGGCCTGCAAAGTATCATAATCACATTGCAGCTGCTGTTCCCAAGACTGCCTTATAGCTGCATCAGTTAGGAGCAATACCTTAGCAATGGCCCACTAGTGGTCTTCAATGTCAAAAGGTAACTGTCAAGGGAAAATCGTCAGCAGAGCACAGGTACGTGTAAAAAGCCGGCAGTGAAAATTCCCAAACCAGATGATGAAGGAGAACTGAAGTCAGAAGTATTTATTTGCTTGCTTTTTAGTGGTATAGTATCACTATGCTCAACAAAAGCATTTTTTTGGAACAGGCCACCGGAAGCAAATAGCTAGAAAATTTCATAAACACAGCCAATACAATGAGCAGTGTATCAAATCTATGACTGCTCTGACATAGACTCAGAAGGTAGGAGATTATTCATAATGTATATTTTTTTACTGCTCATTGAATTCACTACTGACTAGTTTAATGCAATCCAAATTTGGTTGGTTTCTAACTTTGAAAAAATGCTGCTGCAGTAATTTTTATTAAAAAAATCCCAGTTGCTAGATTTGGATCATTTATTAGAAAGCAGTCTTTGAAGTTATTTAGTCTGTGTTAAGAAAATGGGATATAGGGCAGGATGACTAGTTACAAACCTGTTAGCATGAAAACATTGCAAATTAAACATACTGTTCAAAGATTAAACTTGGCATTTCCTGTGAGCCCTTGGGCAGAGAGGGTGTGCTCCCTCCCCACACCAATTTAAAGTGACCAGCTGGGAGAAGGGAGATTTCCACTAGAGTGACCTCGGTGAACTAATACAAGTTTCTGACCAACAGAACATTAGAACACTATTGTTCATCTCACCAGCAAACAGCTCTCACAAAATTGCTAGTATTGCACAGCTCACTAAAGTTTGCTGTAGTTTATTTATTATGCATTTTGTTGAGAACAATGATTTTTGCTGTCCTATATTATTTGTGTCAGTGAGAGGAGTCACATGGTTAAAGTTACAGTTTTGTACATTCATACAAACTGTTAAATCATTGACGTAAGATCATAGGAGGCTACTAGGCTAATGGCCCTGGGGCCCTTACAAGCCTAGGCAAGAGTTTATCTTCAAAAAGGAAACCTTAATCAGCACCTGTCGGCCCTGTCATTGAAGGACAAATTTGTGGTTTCCCATCCACTCATCAAGGTTGCACTTGGAGAGGGTCAGCAACGTACTTTGTTTGACGTGTATGGGGAGATCTATTCCAGAGACGGGGCCAGCCTCTGGGAGACCAACCTGTCTCTCCAGCGGGTTTTGCTAATGTTGCATATTAGATTTAGGCCTTTCAGTCGGGAAATGCATGAGGAGTTAGACTTACACATATGGAGTATGTCTAGTAGGGCAGGATCTGAGATTACTTTGTAGGCGCGACACAGATCACCTCTGAGCAATCTCTATGATACTGAGTACAGTGATAGTGATTTGAGCCTGTCCACATAGGAAAGGTGTTGTAGACCATGGATTCTCTTTGTGAGGTATTTCTGTGGTCTTTCCAGTTGGTGCAGGTGTTTGGAGAGGTACATATCAAATGGGGCATTGTACTCAGTTATTGGCCTAATGAGGGAGGAGTATAGAGAGGTAATAACCTCCTTTTTTCTGGATGCAATCCCTTTATTTATGAGATGAACTGAGTAAAAGGCTTTTCTGACCACTGCCACTACATGATGGTCAAATGTGAGACTGTCAACTTGTGTACCCAGGTCTCTTACCACAGGTTGTGTGTTTAGGGGGTTGCCATTGATGTGGTAGGGGCCATGTTTATGCCGAATGGTAAGATAATACATTTTTTCTGCTTAACTTAAGGCCATGGCTTTGGCACCAGTCATTTGTTGCTGTGAGACCCTCTTGTAGTATGTTAACATCATTTGGGGAGTCAATGACAGCACCTAACTTACAGTCGTCCACAAACTTGGTCAGCCACAGACCTTATGTCTTTGGCTGGACCTCTGAGAAGTAGATGCCAAACAGTAGTGGGTCCCAGGACAGATCCCTGGGGAACACTACAAGTGACAGGTCTGCTGTCAGAGGTAGAGGCACCTATTTTGATCTTGTGGGTCCTATTGGTGAGCCAGTTGGCCACCCACCTGATGAGATAAGGATTTACACTAAGTTGTATTAGCTTTTAGATGATGTCTGAGTGTGGATTATGTCAAAGACTTTGGCCAGGTCAAGATAAACTGTATGCACTGACTTTCCCTCATTGAGGGCTTGGGGACAGTCTCAAAAAAAGTCAACCAGGTTCAACAGGCAATATCTGTCCTTGATGAATCCAAAATGGGTGGGGTCAAGTGCTTGGAGATTGCCTATGTCCTTGTTTATGAGGTCCATAATAATAATATGCTCCAGATCAGACTTATCTAGCTAATGGAGCAATAGTTTCCATGGTCAGTAGTGGCACTACCTTTGTGCAAGGGGATGACAATAGCAGTTCTCCACTCTGCAGGAAAGAAGCCTGTACTTAGGCTATGGTTGAATAGGGTGCTCAATGGCAAGGCTAGTTCTTGCTGGAAATGGTGCAGAATACAGCCTGGGATACTATCATATTTCATGAAAGCTGTGTTTTTTGCCTTGGATAGGGGCTTTAACACTTGATCTACGGAGATCTTAGGTGTGGAATAAGTATTGGGGATACTGAATGGGCCTTTGGGAGGGGGGGCAGAGGAGTGAAGTTTCCACTGACCCTATCTGCTAGCAGGTTGGCTAAGTGAACAGGATCAGTGTAAATGGTACCATGAAGAACTAATTTGGAACAAACCTGGGCTTTTCCATGGAGGTTCCTGATGTAACTGAAAAGGCTTTGTGGTTACCCTTTGTTTCAGCGGCTAGTTTTGATTCATAATTGGCTTTGGAGGTTTTCACTAGTGATCTAATTTGCTTTTTGAGGCTAAGGAGGGAGTTTTTTCAATTGGGAATTTGTGTCTTTTTACCATTGAACAACAGTTTCTTCCTTTTTTTGTATAGCCTATTGATAGAGGATGTCCACCAGATAGGTTTGTGTTTCCTTGAGGAACAGGTTTTAGTTCTGTTGGGTATGGCTGAGTCCATGCAGTTGTAGAGGTGATTGTATACTGCACTGGCATGTTATTCAGCATAGTTGTCTGCATCATCTGAGTGAGGCAGTGATGTGAAGCTATGGATATCCTCCCTTAGAAGGTTTTAGTCAGCTTTTGAGAAGTTTTTTGGTGTGGTTATGGCTGGGAGGGGGGGGGGGGTTGGATGGGATGGATGGTATAGAAACTTCAAATGAGATAGACCAATGGTCTGATTTCACCAGGGAAGAACGTACTATGGAGAAGGTGCAGTGGTTGCCCATGTTGATGAGGACCAAGTCTAGAATGTTCTCTCTCCTTGTGGGTGATGAGACAAACTGGTCTAGTGCATTAGAACTGATGAAGTCAAGGAATCGTTGGGCAAGTGCATTAGAGCAGGAATAGTTTGCCCAGTCTATGATGAGGTAGTTGAAGCCACCAAGGATCAGAGTGTTTAAGGGTACCTTGATAGCGTCATGTAGGTCCAGTTAGGAGGAGTGGGTGTCCTAAGTCATGGGGAGGTCTTTAGCTGGCTGTAACTTGGATGGGTGTCTTGCCAATTGTCAGTTGCACCTGGAGTAGTCCTAGTGCATCATGCTGGCAAACCAGTCTGGAGGTGGGCTTGCCTTTAATAAAAATAGAAACTCCACCACCTATAGTCTTCCCAACATCATTTTGGGGTCGGAATGTATGGAATGAGGTATAGCCTGATAAGGGAGCAGTGCTCTCTGCAGTCTTGAACCAAGTTTCCATGACTGCACAGATGTCTGCATCTTACAGTGCAAGGATAGCCTGCAGTGAGTGCATTATCAGGTTAAGGCTCTCAGAGTTAAGCAGCATGACCTTCAATTAGTTTTTTGTCAGATCTTTTATGTTGGAAGATTTGTCTTTGGAACATTGCCAAAAAAAGGCACAATGGGGGAGGCAAAAGCCTTGACCAGAATTCAGAATCCCAGGAGTGACAAGTGGAGGCCATCTTTGGCAAAGCACTGAGGCCTGTCAACCATGTCTTCCCAGGCAAACAGATGCTGGATCCCCTTGGAATGACACCAGAAACTAAGCCAGTTGTTGAAGTCAATTATTTTTTGTTGGTATTGTGGTATATTCTTGGTGAAGGTAGGATGCTGCTCAGGGATAGGGTCATACCTGCCTGGGACACATACTCAGAGAGCTCAATCATGTCTTTCTTCATATAGTCCAGGGAGGTACATCTCAAGTCATTCACACCAACATGAAAATTACACCTTACTGCTAACTGCAACTTACAATAGGGAGAGTACAAAAGCTCAGGAAGAAAGTTGGGAGGATTGAGAACCAGCAGAGCCCAGAAGAAACCCATGTAAGATAGTCGTAGCAGTCCTGGCTCTAGCCCTAGAAACAATATCCAACTTAGTGTGCTTGGTAAATAGCTGCCTCAAGAAAAGAGATGTATCAAAGCCACCTAAAAAAGGCACCAGAGGAAGCCGCAGCTCCAGTAGAATGAGTCTTAACAGAAGAAAGGAGGCTTTTCCCATGAAAGGAATAACAAAAGAAAATGGATTTAGATATCCAGGAAAAAATGATTTGCTTGTAATCAGGCAAACCTGAAGACCTAGGATGAAAGGAAACAAAAAAGCTGCACAGATTTATTAACGGGTCTAGTTTTATCCAAATATCTGAGTTGTCTATGCAAATCCAAGGAAGAACCTTCTCACAAGCAGATTGCAGAGAAGGGAAGAAGGTGGACAAATGAGTAGACTGAGAGATGACTCAACCACCTTAGACATGAAAGGAGGATTGGTACAAAGAGACACTTTGTCCCAATGAAAAAACAGTTCAATCATCCATTTGGCTGAGGTAAGGCCCAAATGAAGAACAGTCTTCCAAGAACAGTGCTGCAAAGAAGCTGAAGCTGCAGGCTCAAAAGGAGGAATGGGCTTTCTGAGAGGCCTAATATGAAGGATGCCTTTAAGAAATTGTTTAACCTCAAATATAGAAGCCAAAGAGGGAGTCAAATGCAGACAAGCAAAAATAGCTGATAGGTGGGCTTTGAGTATGCTAACCCAGCCATGAACAATTCACACAATTAAGAAAGAACCAAAGGAACATCCACAGTAAGTTGGTCTAGGTAGTAAGGAAGAGACCAGACAGAAAATGTGTTCCATTTGGTAAATAAGATTTTCTGGTAATGGGTTTCCTGGCCTCCTGCAGGAGCTGAAGCACATCCTCAGAAAAAAGTGTCGGGATGAAAACCCTATCACCCACAATGTCAGTTGAAGAATGTACAGGTGGGGAATGGATGAGGGACCCCTTGTCTTGTGTAAGTAGAGCCACCCTGAGAGGTAACTTGTGATGATTGCCCTTGGCTAAATGCAGAAGAGGGAACCAATGCTGTCTGGGCCAAAAGGGAGTCACCAACAAGATTTTGGGAGCATCCTGTTCTATCTTGAACAGGACCCTCAGTATAAGAGGAAGGGGAGGGAAGGCATAAAGAAACATCCCCTTCCAGGAAAATTAGAGGGCATTCACCTTCCAGGCCAGGGCACATGGGACTCTGGTGCAAAAGAGAGGAAGTTAACTCTTCAGGGGGAGACGAAAAGATCTACTCGAGGAGTACCCCACTGGTGGACAATGTCCAGAAACACATTTCTGTGAAGCATCCACTTCTGAGATTGTGTTATGGACCTGTTCAGAGAATCTGCCATAATGTTCTCATTTGAAGGAATGTCAACTGCCTGAAGCATCACCTGATACTGGACAGCTAGCTCCCAAACTTGAAGAGACAATCTGCACAGGAGAAAAGATCTTGTCCCCTCCCCTTGCATATTGGGTACTGTCTTTGAGAAACCTGAGAGGCCCTGGAAGGAAAGGAGAATGAAAAGCCTGAAGATCCAGAAGAGCAGCTCTCATCTCTTTGATACGGATGTGGTATTTCCTTTGTCAAAGAGATCAAAGGCTCTGTACATTCAGAGGACAGAAGGATGCCCCTCATCCAATGTCTGAGGCATCTATTACAGAGTTCCTTAGTGGGGACTGGTGGCTGAAAAGGAAGCCCTGCGTTGATAGACAACTGATGAATCTACCACTGAAGTTCAAGCTTGAGATAGGGGAGAAGGGGGAATTGGAAAATCCAAAGGATAATAGTGTTGAAGACAGAATGACTTTAGGAGCCACTGGAGCTTTCTCATATGACATTTGGTCAGAAGAAGCACAAGAATGGTGGAAGCCATGTATCCCAGAGCACCTAGAAACTCCATGGCTGTAGTAGAGTCCACAGGAAGAAGGGAGTGAAAGAATGTAATCAGAGTTATAGCCCTTGGAGGAAGCAGAAACACTAACATTGGAACAGTTTCAAGTCTGCAGCCTAGAAAAGCATGATCCTGAGAAAGCTTCAGAAATGCTTTTTGGAAATTCATGGTAAAGCCTAGGCTTTGCAGGACACAAATAGCAGTGAAGATGCTGAAGTAAGGTCTCTGAAGAAGAGGCAAGAATGATCAGGTAATACAGGTAAGGAAAGATCTGTATTCCCCTTAATCTGCAAAAAGCAATCAGTGGAGCAAGGCATTTGGTGATGACCCTTGGGTCAGTAGAACAGCCAAAGAGCAAAGCAGAGAACTGAAAATGCAAGGAAGCAACAGAGAAAAATAAAAACTTCCTGAAAAGGGGATGAACTGGAATATGGAGATAAGCATCCTTGAGGTTCAGGGAAACTGGAAAAGCCAGAGGAAGGAGAGGAAATAAGGTTTGAAGGAATAGCATCCGAAAGGAAACAACCTTCAAAAAGGTGGTTAGGTGAGGGAGATCCAGAATGGGTCTCCAGGTGCCTTCTTTCCTGAGGAGCAAAAACATTCTGGAGTAAAATTCCTTCCGCCTTTGAGGAATTGGAACTTCATGAATTGTTCCTTGAGACAACAGGACTTGAAGCACCTCTGGAAAAAAAAATACAGAGGAGGCTTAGGAATGCCCAATTGGGGGGGGGGGGCTAGAGAGAGATTTCCAAACCATATGATACCCTTGGTGGATTATGGTTAGAACCCAAGAATGCTGAGTGATCTTTAACCAAATAGGAGGAGACAGGGAAAGATGGAGAAAGAGATAGAGGAATGTGACTGACAACAGAGAAGTAGGGATAGTTAAGACAGTACCAGGCTTGCCTGGAGAAGCAGCCTTCTGAGATGAAGGAGTTTGTAGGCTTAGCAGGAGGAGCCCTTCTACCACCCCTCTTACATTTGGAGGGATGGCAAGACTTTAAGGACAATAGCAGGCTTTTTAGGGTAATTCCTTTGAAACTTGGGAACAGGCAAAATAAAATGTGTTTTAAATCCTGTAAAGTCTTACCCTTTTCTTGAAGGGACTTAAATAGCTCAGCAGCAGCACCAAAAAGATGTCATCTAGCAGAGCATCCATGAACTTAGCCTCAATATAATCAGGCAAAGGGTGCAGCTGAAGCTAGGAATACCTCAACACAGAACCAAAAGCAGCAGCTCTAGACGAGGCATAAGCTGCATCATAGCTGCGTTTAATGGAATGACGAGCAACCTGAGAAGATGTCCCTAGTAAAGAAAGAGCTGAGGTCTTCCCTTCAGTCAGAAAGATCTGAAATAACCTGACAGGCCTGAGAGAGAAGAGCTAATACATACTTGGTCATATGGTAGTTTACAGCTCTAAAGGAAAGGGAACAGAAGTATACTCTTTTTTTATCCAACCTCTCCATAGTTCTGCTGTCCTTGTCAGAGGGAAGCAGCTTTGTAGAGGGCAAAAGTTTAAATGGCTTATCAGAAGCAACAGAAACAAGAGATGGGTCATCAGAGGGGTACTTATAAAGGAATTTGCAATCATCAGGAACCGTAGAACACCTATCAAGTTTTTTTAGGAGAAAGAGGCAGGGAATCAGGAGCCTGAGACACTGTGGAAAAAGCATCCAACAAGTCAGCCAGAACAGGAGTAACAGCAGAGAGCCTAGGAAACTCTATTTAAAGAAGCTCATAGTAGCTGTTTTGAATATTAGAGAACTGAGCACAACCCCACTTAAATTCCATCATACAGGAAATTCTGTTACCAAAAGAAATCTCCTCAAAAGGAACATCAGGACCAATATTCCTCCTCCTCTGAGCCATAATCTAAGGGAGAGGAAATTTGTGAAGAATAGGTCAAGGATTCTTCATCAGAATTCACATCTTTATTAGATAAAAACTGCTCCCTTGGCCTCTTAAGAGATGTAGAACACCAAGAAGGAACAGGAACAGAACCCCCCCTGAAGAGGCTTTAGAGCTACAAGGGCATTAAACAGACCTTGTGTGAAATTTTGACATTCATTTTGAGGATCTTTGCGAGCAGGAGGAAGGTGCTTAGTTTTTATGCTTCTTTTTTCAAGGGATGTCAGATCTTAGGGGGCTCTGACCCCTGACAGCACTAAATAAGAGTAGTAAGAATCTCTTCTCTAACCAAGATTTGATGAATATCCCTAGGCTTTTCAGAAATAAACAGCAACTGTTCCCTCTGAATATCTGATGAGGATGTCTGCAATGCCTCCATGGATGTGCAAGAAGCCTGATCCATGCTGGCCTTTGAAGTGGTCGCGAGACAAGAATCTGACTGAAAAACTGGGTGGTCCTCCTGGCTTTCACTAACCTCAGGAGAGGCAGAGGCAATACAGATGAAGAATCTAATTGAGCTTTTTTGGTCTTCATGGACGGCTGACCCAAGGGCCAGGAAGATTCCTCCATAGTATCTTTAGCCAACAATTTAAGACATTGTTTTTTCTAAATAATACACAAACGCCTGACAAATGGTACAAGTCAAACACTGCTCATGATGACGCTTATGGGGAATCTGTCTCCCACATTGGCATTTCCCCTCTCTGGATGACATGAAACCTACAACCAAAAAATAAAAGGAGGTAAGAAAAAAGGTAACAGGGCACTTATCTGAAAAGCGGCTTGGTAACCAGCAGGTGAACAAGAGTCCAGACAGATGACTGAAGATGGCAGTCAGACTGGTGGCAAAGAAGTTCTGAGGGTGGTATGTCCATATACCACCTTTAGTCCCTATGCCATGTGCGGGGAGCATGTGTGTGATGTATGGCGTACCTATTACAACCTGAAGAGTGTGGTATACTGGCTGGACATTGGCCTCCCTTGGCAGGAGATCCCTATTGTAAAGAATACTGCAACAGTGATATGGAAGGGCATCAATTTATATTCTATTTTGGTCTTACCAGTGACTTATATAGTCTAGTTACTGTGGCTTTATTCCTCACTGTAAATGCACTCATTGTTAATCAACCTTTCTCATCTCCTTTTTTTTTCTAATGACTATTATGTGCTCCTTAAAGTTCAGTTCTTTGCTGATGGTTGTACCCAAGTCCCTTGTATGTTCACAGCTGGATAATGAGGGTTGGCCAGTGGAGGGTGCAGCAATCATCTCCCATGATCCCAGGACACAATGAGAGCTGCTACTGCAGGCTGTAACACCCACCCCCATATAACTGTTTTCCTCTTCACTTGACAGTTAGGGTTGGAAAAAGTGTTTAGAAGTAGGTATACATCGTTAGGAAAGCATAATTAAATCTAAAACTTCTGTTATTCTTGTAATAATAGGTGCCATCCATAACCTTACAAAATAGGAGCAGAAGCTGCTTTAAAGTGTGACACACGCCCATCAGTGAAAGAAAAAGTTACATGTCAGCATTCAGAGGCACTGCAAATTATCCCTCTCTGCCTCTTTACTGCTCTAAATACTTAAGGTAATTAGTAGCTATTTCCGTATCGTATTTCATAAAGCTTAAGTAATAAGAACATTGCCAAAGCAGACTGCATGCACAGCGGGCATAGATTGCTCACCTAGGTTTTTACTAATGTAAACTTCCCATGTGTGGACTGCCTTCATGTTTTAGCATTCTTGAACACCCTGTGTTACATCAGTGCAGTTGTACTGCTCCCCATTCTGCTGGGTTTACCAGTCACTCGTTTACAGTGGTGCACCTTCACTTTTAGGTTCTATCTTTTAACAGCCACAGCAAAACTTTGCCTCAGGCAATTTGTTTACCTTCATTGGGCTGGGTATGCAGGATCACTTGGCTTGAGATGGCTCAGACTGATTGCCTTTCAGTAATGTAGGAGGTGTGGCCCTCTTCACTTCCATACCAGTTCCCCAGAACCCCCCCCCCCCAGCCACCCCTTTAATCCCATTGCTCTCCTTCCACATTTTAATAATATAACAAACTTGCTCAATGACATATCAGGGCAAGCAGTCACCCACCCCGTACCATCCATTACAATAGTATTAAATGCTTAAAACCATAGTGATCACTACCCTACTTCACAGAGCACTCACCTAGATCTCCTTCCCCTGGAATACAGCTGCTCAGTACAGGGGAAATAGCCATCTTCCACTACTGCTAGGGATCTAAATATCCCTCCCAGCTACCTCTCAGACAAAAACTGCCCATTCTGATTATTCCACTTCTCAGGAAAGTTTAAACCAAATGTAGACATTAACATAGGAAGAAAATATTGGATTATGTCCAACTACTATTAGGAGAACTAGCTATCTCCATCTACTGTTAGGGGTCTGCATAAATCTCAGACAAAATTTGTCCATCATTCCTGGCCATTCCATTTCTTGGGAAAGTTTAAACCAAGAGCAGACATTTATAGAGCAAGAAAATACTGGTTTGTGTACGAATGTTACTGTGTAAGCCAGTAGAGCCAGTGCCTCCCACACCTAGATGGTCTTACCTTACTACTAATAATAAATTCAATGCACTGTTTCTGCTGTATCTAGTAACAGGTGCCCTGTCCACAGCTGTCACCCACAACTCTTCTCCCTGGTCACTTTCTCCATCTTTATTAAATTATTACTTATGACACAGGCAATCACACATTTATATAAATGAAAACAAACCATATTGACATGTTTTCAATTGCAAGCATTATGCTTCACATATGACCTTCTATACAGTCATTGTCAATTGAACATTACCTAGCTCATTCAATTCCTACCTTCCCTTAAACCTCATTTATCCTCCAAAACACTATTCTGCGTGTATTGTTCCCACAACTCCCATTTTTTTCCTATGTAATTTGCTTCTACCCTTTTCTAAAGACCCCACTTCCAGTTCTTTAATCTCTGTTAATATATTCAGTATTTTTAATACAGTTACTCCCTGGTCACCCTTGAGGCATATACTGCATTGCAATCTACTTCTCCCTAAAACTAAGCAGCTCTGTAGAAATATAGCCAGCAGCAATCCTGTAACCAGTCTGATAAAAACAACCCAAAGATTAAAAAGTATTTTAACATTAGATTTTGATTACACTGCTGCTTTGTAAACATATATTTTTTGTACATTACCATAGCTCATGATCTAACCCTTTTCCCCAGGGACTAGTTCAGCTGCACTATGAGTAGCTTCTCTATGCTCTCCACCCCCATATCATTACATTTATTGAGCAGAGAGTATCACTTGACCCACCCCCACCCCCCATATCATAAACGTTATTGGCCAAAACATATCACCTGACTTTTCACTATCCATACAAGCCAATACAGATTAAAACTTATTAAATACCCAATTAATTACAACTCAGAAAACAACCATGTTTTCCCCAATTCTTCTTTTATCAACTCCTCTGCCCAATAAGTGCATCCCAGTATGTTTTGTAGTTTTCTTCCTCCCATTTTCTCTCTATCCTCTTATATACAACTATTTCACACCTCCCACCATGCATATATATCTACTTCCCTTAATAGAAACTTTAGCCATCCTAAGCCTATTAGCTACTTACAAATCATGCCCTAGAAACACTTAAGGCATGACCTCCACAATAATATACTTACCCCCATCCACAGGCACAACTCCCTAATCTGGCCAGCCCTCTTCAGGACAGACAAAATCCTACTCAGAAAGTATACATTACAAACCTAAGACAAATACAAAACTCCACATTCCAGTGCAAAAAAGGTACCAAAACTATTTTGCCATAATCTCAAAAACTCCACCACCCACCCTATAAACTAATACAGACTGGAAATGCACACCCCAACCCTGGCCCAAGACTAGGTTCACCTAAACAAACCCAACCTACCCAAACCCCTGCATAAAAACTCCCCTCCTCAATCCCCTAAAAAACAACCCCCCAGTTTTGCCTCCAGCCTACAACTATATAATCTCAACACCCATGGCATCTGCAATAAGACATCAGACCTTAAGGCATGGATTGGATTCTATTAACCTCACATCCTAGTTATCAGTGAAACCTGGTTGACACATAAAATTAAAGATGAGGAAATCCTTCTTCTGGGTTACACGATCATTAGGAAAGATTGAGTAGGTTAATGGGCTGGGGGTGTGGCCATCACCTTAAAGAACAACTGACAAATCCATACCCACCTCCCAACTATTCCACAATGTAGCACTGAACAAATGCTAATAGCCAAACTCCACTAAACAATCAGAAATTTATAATCATTGTAACCACCTATATCCCCATTCACCCAAAAATGCCAAGACTATGAAAATATACTAATTTATCATCTACTTTCAACCAAGAACCATACTGCTTGGTGACTTTAACATAGATTGGACCGCTAACAAACTCCCAATAATAATAACTTTTATCATTTCACTTAGTTGATCCATAACTAACCTGATTTGACAAAGTATCCAAAAAAGCATCCATACTAGACTGCATACTATCAACCAACCCTGAAAAAATTAAGCTAGCTAGCACCTTACCAGACTCTGTCGGACATTATCATACCACCTACATCAAGAAAGAATATTACAAGCTCCCAAAATCCCTATACTTCAACTATGTGAAAAACTTAACCAGTTTTGATAAATCCATATTTAATTACACACAAACAGTGTGACTGGGAACCCTTCAAATGTCTGCCTCTAGATGAAGCTGTCACTTCAATAACTTTCTTTTAACTGTACTGAACGAACAAGCCCCAATGGGACATAAGTTTGTGAAAACAAATTCCACCCCATGGCTAACCACCACCCTCTAGAAGGGTATATTTCTGCACTTTTAAACCAGGTTTCAATAATAATACACACATGAATATGCTCCAAATGTAGAAAGTCTTCAAGGTCAGGCAATTTATTATTTAGACTCCTATCACTGATCCATGCGACAGTTACTGCCTGATGATTTATGTTTTTAAGGTTGGAAGTTCCATTAGCTGGACTCAGATTAAAAAGGCACAAGAGGATGGGGTCAGAAAAGGCTTTAGGCAGTAAATGGAAGTGCTGAAATGAGAGGTATAAACCATCCTTGGTAAAGCAAGAAAAGCTGTACAGTAGTTCATTCAGGGATGACATACCGGATCCCACACAGACATGATATAGGTTATTCAGACAATTGCTGAAATCCTCTTTTCTTTGTTCTCAGCATTATTCTTGGCAAAGGTACAGTTCCATTCAATACCAGTCTCTTTCCTGCATTTCTGACATGCATGGAGAGCTCAGAAATTTCTCTCTGCATATCCCTTAGAGTTTTGCACACTAGATCATTTACACCCACATGGACTATCACCATGTTGTAGTCATATTTCTAAGAAGAAGCTTTACCTGGTGCTTGGTATTAATCATACATGACCACTGCTGACAACCTTTCCATACGCATGCTGGAAGTGAGTCCTCTGGAATTTTCATTTTTCTGCAATGTTGTGTGGCCCGTACAGTTAGTATTGTTAAGTAAGGAGGTGGGGGACAGCACTGCTCTCCCCCCACATGGTGTGGGTAAAACTTTCTTCTTGGTTGATTTGGACTGTAAGATGTCTCTCTTGTTTGGAATTTGATTAAACATTATTTCAGTGAAATGGGCCTTTGACTATTTTGACTGAATGAATTATCTGTCAATGAAATAGCCATTCAACCAATTGCAATATACCCAAATAAAAAAGAACCTTGTCCCAAAAAATTGTCAGCCTGTCTTCTCCAGCACAAATAAAAAACAGTCCAGTCATAGAAATGTATATATACTGGAGTTGATATATATATATTTGGGGGGGGTGTGGGGGGGGCACATCCCCCCACAATGGGGGGTGTGGGGGGCAAAGGCCTCCACCTATTTTCATTTAAAATGTGTAGTTTTTCTTGTACTTTCATGCTTTTAAACACCCCCCAAATATATATATATATCAACTCCAGGGTAGCACAACATTGGGGAGGGGGGCGAATCCCTGTTAAGTGCCTTGAATACTGGTTGTCGACCAAATGAGCTGTCGACCAAATGAATGTCGATCAAATGGTCTGTCGATCTTATGAAGTAGACCCATATATATACACACACAGACATACATTAAGTGCTCAAAATGTTTACTATGAAGATAAAGAACAAATTCACTAGAAATGTATAATGTATTTGAAGGGGTACGTATCACTTCACCTAAAACTCATTTCACCGAAACCAAATCACCTAAAGTTCATTTCACCTAAAACTCATTTCACTGACAAGCAGTACAGTAAGGCAAGTCAAAGGTGTATGTCCTTTTCCCCACTGTAGTGCGATCCTGGTGCCTAGCATATAAAGTAATTTAATTTCAAATATTTTTCTAACATTTGCTGGACTGAGGTTAACCCTCCAATTTCCTGTGTTAAGCATATACATTTAAACAGTTACAATAGTGCAGAAATAGTATAGTAAAATTGGTAAGAAAAGACAAGAAGTCACAGGCTAAAAGTAACACAAATCTTACTAGCAGTGGGATAAAAAAAAATGAAACAAAGCAGTTTGATATGTATGATCTTTACAGTATCCAATATGCATAGAAATGAACAGACTAGACAAGTTAAACTGTCATCTACCATCAGAATGTACATTTTTATCATTTTATTTTATTACTAATATCACTGCAGTTTGTATGATAAGAAATATAAAAAATCCATCCAAGCATCTAAATATATATTACTGTAAGGAGGAGAAAAGTTCTTATGTTGCAAACAAGGAACAAAAAGCATACGGTAGCACATCGCTTGAATGTATTATGAACCTCAAATGTGTTAAGCAGCAGGAAGAGAACTCATTGGGCCAGATTCAGTAAAGCCGACCCTAAGTGCACACTAAGTATACACTTTTGTGAGTGAACAGATGACAGACATAACACACCTTCTTCCTAATTTTAGTTTTCCTACTGATATTCTTGTAGCTTTAAATATTGACAGAGATTCATAAAAGTTATCACAAAATGTAGACTACCTGTACACTTAATGTAATCTTTCTGAGTGACCAGAAAGCACAAAAATGTGATAAGAATTTTATTGAATACATATCGTGTACACTTAGTGTAGGCTTTGTTGAATCTGGCACATTGTGTTCTTAGTAGTCTGAAGTAAAAAAATGGCAGTATCAGTGCTGTTATTAAATAAATTAAATAATAGAAAGATACTGCTTTCCCTTTTCCAGGTGCATAGTGTGTACCTGTAGAGCATCACTATGAAGAAACCTGCAATAGCATCATTATTTTTTGGTCACAATCTATTTCTATTTACTTGATAACTAGGTAAGTGTGCTATTCATTTGGATCATAATACAGGCAGAGAAACATAAAATAGCAATAAAATAGATTTCTCATTAAAGTGAGGAGTTATGTTCTCCTGGCTCATACCTCTCAAGTGTACCTCATTTCGAGGATCGTTCCTCATTTGGGGTCTTAAAACGTTCATGTTCCTCGAAGTTCCACATTGACAGGGTCTGTCACACATTTAGTGTTAGCAATATTTTAACTGATATCAATGGTAAATAGAACTGAATCATATTATTTCATTAAAAGACCTATTCTATAAGTAAAAATATCACATTTTAGTCATCCTATGAGGTTCTTAGTTGAAGTTGTTAATAAGCCATTAGTAAGTGTTCCACATTTTGCCCATTTGTTCCACATTATGAGAGGTGATGTTCCTCATTTTGGAGATGGAAGGTTGAGAGCTATGTCCTGGCTAGAGACTAGCGTAGCTACTTTGTCCTTGTCCTGCTGGTTTTCTCTGCAGCATTTGATGATGCTAATAATGGCATCCCGAGCAAGTACTTAAATTCTTACTGTGGTTTGTTCTGTATTTTGTTTCAGTGGTTTACCTCCTACCTCTCAGGTTGCACCCAGAAGGCTGACTCCAGATTAAATTATTCTGCTTTTCACAGTTTTTATGATGCTCTTAGAAGTTCTTATTAGAGGAAAGGCTTAGTAAACAATTACTTTGCTGATGACATTCAGCTCTATCTCTTATCCACCCCGGATGAAATGCTGTGTGTGTATTATCATACTGATGAATTGGATGCCATTCATCAATGGCTAGTTGCTAAATGACTTTGGCTCATCACATCTAAGGCCATAAGGCCAGTTTACTTATTAGTTTCAATGGATGTGAGTTTGTTGCTGAGGTATATTATGTGAGTGTGATTCTGATAACCAGCTGATGGTAAGGAACCAAGTGTTGGCTGTAGTTAATTCATCTTACCACCTTTAGCGTACCTCCATGATCAACCACCTGATACCACGAAAGAACCTCTGAATTTCATGCTTTGGTATTATGCCCAGCCTTGACTACTGTGTCCTCTATGTGGGCCTTCCTGACACCAAACTGAGCACCTGGCTGAAGTGTCTGAATCAAGGCTACCTACTGATAATTCCCTTTACCCACATATTATGCCTGTGTTGCAGAGATTGCACTGGAGTCTAGTTTGTCATATCATCCTTAAAAATCTTAGTGTTGGTCTGTTTGTCCTTACATGACCTGGGCTTCTCTTAGCTGAGGGACAATGTCCTACCATACTGTATTCCTTGGATGTTACGCTCTGTGCACCTCAGGTGCTGCTACTGATTGCTTAGGTACCTTTGGAAATGTGTGGTTACCACGCTCTTCCTCATCAGGCACTATATCTTTGGAACTTACTATTGGAGTGTTTTCTAATATGACCTGCATGCACAGATCCACAAAGTGTGATCTTTCGAGGTTGGCATTTAGTGACAACACTTTGGACCAGTTTCAAGGTATCTTTTAATATTCATCTCATTTTAACCATCATTTTCATCAGCTGAAGATTGGTTTGTACATGTTACACTTTGCATGTATATATTTTTGCTTTTAATATTTTTCTTTATACCGTTCTTAGGTATTTTTTGCCTATTTTATATTATTGCTTTTTCTTAATAGCAGTATAATAAAACTGAATTTTAAAACTAAAGTTGAATATAGCACAGATAACAATAAAAAATAAAATGCAGATAATGCAGACTATAATTTTTTGGTCTGTACTTTATCTGTTGCCATTATGCAATGTTTAATCTTGAACCATACTATTATACACAACAATTTATCAATCCTGTTCATTATGCATGGAGATCTTTTAAAGAATGACATTTAATATGAATAAACATGTCAACATATCTACCAGAATGCTTCTGAGAGGTCACAGGATAATATTCAAGGGGAAAAACTATCTTTAGAGATCTTACTTGGTATAATAAACTGGTATTATAAACAGACACATAGGTAAAAATTATGAAACATTGCTTACATTTTTGAATGACACCATCAGATGTGTATGTTCTATATATATTCTTTATCAACAAGGATTTCCACTCCAAAGAAAGGGAAAGTGTTGTGAGCTGTGGCATGAGCATATTCTAAGTCTGAAACATGAGGCTATATATATGCAACAAAAGTAACATCATGGTTCACAAAAATGGAGTTTATAAAACAAAGTTTGCCGATTTCTATTTCAGCAAATGGGAAAACATCAAAAAGATATTTTTGACTATCTACCTGCTTACTCAAAGACTACCATGGCATTAATGTTTTACTGCCTGTAAGTTACTGTCATATCAAAGACTGTCATTTAAAGGAAGGGCAATCAGAGGGCATAGGCTTCTGGACAGGAGGTGTGTCTGGGGCTTTCTGCCACAAAAACAATTGTTTAAATTATTGTTATATTTCTGAATGTGCAGTTCCTGCCAGTAAACCATGCTTTCATTGTGCTCAGCTTGCGGAAAGAGGACTCATTGAATTCTGTCTTACAACTGTGTCCAGAATGCATTTCCAGATACAGCTTTCAGCTGTAAACTATTGCTGACATATTCCTTTCAAAATATTTAGTAAAGAAGAGAACCTGTAGCAACTCTGTCAGATATATACATCACCAGGCTAACATTAATGCCTTCCCAGATATCACATAAAACCTGTAAGTTATAACCTCCCTCCCTTCCTATTAACTAGCTAAGTTAGCACAGTCTTTGCGACCAAGCCATCCAAAGAGGACACACAACAGCAGCTGCAGCCATTTTCATTGGGCCTCACTTGTTTTTCTCTTCCTCTCACTGTACATATATACTATGTAAAATAATATGCTGTAGTTCTGTGCCTTCAACATTCTGCACAAATTCATACAGGTGGATTTGTGTAATATTTTTCACTAACTTTATTAATTTTCTATAACTGAATGCAGTTTATCAATGTTATGATCAGTCCATTGTACTGTATACTGTTTTGATGTTCATTGTATTATTTGCATTCTCTCTCTTCTGTAAGTTTGTATATCTGGGCCAACACAGAAGTGGGTTTAATGAGATCAGTACTCTGCCCCAGTAAACAAATTAAAATACATTCATGATTCAGTCCCTATTAAATCAGCTTTAAGGATGAAGAAGCTTAAATGAGAAGGTTAAATAATGTATAGCCATATATCTGTCTGGATTTTTTATGTTGTATGTAAGTAGCTGTTGCTTTAACTTGCTTTTTACTAATTGGATTATTAACTGTGTTTTTGGAGGGAATTTTATTGATTAATTGGCTATTGGGGATTATGTATATATGGATGCTCTGTTTTTTATTGTAACTATGATGAAGAGGTTTTTTTTGACCGCAAAAGTGCTTACTTCTGGTTATATTTTGCAATAAAAGACTTTTTACATCAGTTGCTGTCAGTGTTTACCTTCCACGTTGGGATTTTTCATTTTGATTGTTGGGATTTTTTTTTTCTGTATTGCTTTGAACTGGTTTGGCAAGCATGGCTGAAGGCAACGCTGTATCTATGGACATGGGTGTTTCTGCCAGTTCAAGAACTGTGGAGAATAAACACCTATGAATTTTTTGTCAGATCAGCTAAATTCATTGCTGACTGAGGAAATGGTTTATGATACATCGGATGTATCGTATGATGAAGGCACTACTTTGAAGGTACGTGTTATGAAGAGGAATATAGTGAATGATTTCTACAAATTTAAGCATCTTCAGTGCCAATGCTTCCATTTAGAAGCATGTATTAGTATGAACGTTATACCAAGGGGACTTCATGTCTTCACTATGCCTACATATGTTGATATCTATCCCCAGCTATTGGCACAATGGCAACGGCTCAACTTGGAAAGCAGTAGAGCCTACCTATGACTACTTATTGAGTTCTTCCAACCCATGTAATTGGAACTCATAGGTAAGGTACAACATAATCAATGTGAACTAGCTGCCCTTACTGTTGAAGAGAGCACCGACTTATTTCTCAATGAACTCACTGAGAAAATTATTCAGTATGAGAAAAGTTTGTTGCAAAAAAGAAAGAAACTTTCTAAAGATTTGCAAGACTTTAAAAACCATAATGTGTTTACTTGGCCAAGGACTCGAGTTGCTGCTATTAACACCACCACCGGTCAATCAACAGAGCCGGGGAATGGTATGATTCAAACCTTGGATACAACCATTGTTAACCAACAAGCAGTTACTGTTCAGTCTAATTCTGTTCAGATTGTTTCTTCAGGGTCATGTACATCAGTGTATTCTACACCATTGAGTGAAGTTATAACTACTACTGTGGAATGCCCTGACAAAGCTTTCACTTCTACTCTGACAGTGAGGCATAAAATTACCCCCCCCCCCAAACAAGATCAGTTTTTTTCGTCTCTTCCACTGCCGTTCCGTCAGAACAGGAAGAAGTAATTCGAACAGGAGTACCGTTGTTCAGGACAGAAACGAAAGGAACCACCAGCCTCTTACCAAAAAGTAATTGAAGAAAATGTGAAATCTAAATTTAGAGACTTAGTCTGGAATATTTCCAGGTATGATTTGACTTTACATGAACAATCATTGTTGCAAAGAGGACTTGGTTTTATAACTACTTCACATACAGATGTCAGTGATTTATTAATTGAGTTACGGTTGTTTGCTCGCAATATAGCCCTGAAGTTGCTATACATGGACACTGATGAGATAATATGCCCACTATTTTTAAAAACTTAGTCAGTTTGTTCTATTACTACCTAGTAACATTGAGATTTTTATTAAAGCCTGTGAAAATGATGTGTACAGTTTACTTGATGTGTGGCGACCCCACAATGATTTTAATTTAACAAATGAGTTTAAAGGGTTGCAGAGTTTATGTTTAAATCCAGATATTGTAATATGTCCCTCGGATAAAGGGGGTCCTATTGTTTTAAATACTGATTATTATTTGTAGAAAATTAATGAAATGTTAGCAGATCTGACAGTTTATACTATCATTCAGTTGAATGAAGTGTATAACATGAAATAACAAATAGATAGTGCTTTGCTTGAATGTTTCCATATGGGATTGCTAGATAAACAGCTACTTGACTATTTCAATGTTAAAGAACCACTGGTACCACAACTACATGGTCTCCCGAAGGTAAACAAACATCCAACACTCCTCCCATTCAAACCCACTGTTGCCGGAGTGGGGTGGTTGACCAAACCTCTGTCTATATATCTTTACACTCAATTGAGGAATGTTTTGGATTTATATCCTTTTGTTTTAAAAGCTACACAACAGTTTTATATAGTTTTGTCAATAAAACATCTGAGTTTCCTTTTGAGTTACTTGCTACAATGGATTTTGTCTCACTCTTCACATGTATTCCCAATGATGAAGGTATTAGAATGGTGAAGAATGTTCTACTTAGACATAATAATTATAGCCCACAGCACATTGATTTTATTTGCATGCTTTTAGAACTAGTTCTAGAACATAATGTGTTTTTATTATAGCAATAACCCACGCCTGGGTGTGGGTAATGCTGGATTTACCCACGGTTGGCATGGTTTGGTCCCGAGGGCTTCGGCCTCGGGACCAAACAAAGCCAACCGTGGGTAAATACAGCATTACCCACACCCAGGCATGGGTTATTGCTATTATACCATGACATTATTTAAGAAAAGAAACTATTACTTTTCTTAAATAATGGCATAGTATAATGCCTGTTTACTGCCCTTCCGCAAATGTCTGGCATCCGGCAGTTCTGATGTACTTGGCGCCTGTGCAGTACATCAGAGCTGTGGGCAAAAGCAGCGGAGAAAGCAAGATCTCCGTTGCTTTTTACTGTTTTGCTATGTTAAATTGGTTTAACATAGTGAGACAGTTTAAAATAAGCAACGGAGATGTCCGTTGCTTATTTTAAAACTGTCTCGCCATGTTAAACCCATTTAACATAGCGAAAAAGCAACGGAGATCTTGCTTTCTCCGTTGCTTTTTAAAACCTGTCTCGCTATGTAAAATGGGTTTAGCATAGCGAGACAGCTTTAAAATAAGCAACGGAGATCTCCATTGCTTATTTTAAAGCTGTCTCGCTATGTTAAACCCATTTAACATAGCGAGACAGTGTTTTAAAAGTAGAGTTATACTAATGGAAAAAAGTCCGGGCGACCGGACCTTTTTCCATTAGTATAACTCGATTTACAATGTGCATGCTGGCCAATCAGCATGCACGTTTTGGGGGGGGGGGGTCATGGTATAATTGCAGATAATTACTATTGGCAAACAGCTGGTGTTGCCATGGGCACCAGCTGTGCCAATTCATATCCAAATTTAGTGATGTTAGAGTGGGAACAGCAGAATGTTATGAATGTGAAAGATGGGCAGGTAGCTTTTTAGTGACGATTTGTCAATGATATTTTTATTTGTTGGAAGGGCAATGAACATGATTTGACTTAATTTTATCGTACATTGAATAGTAGTAGTCCCTTCTTGCAATTTACTCTTAATATGTCCACAGATAGTGTTAATTTTTTAGATGCAATGATTTCTATGGAGAACAATATTATAAGAACTAAGGTGCACAGAAAGTATTGTTATACACCTGCCTTCTTACATAGAGAGAGTATGCACCCACATCTTGTTTTTTCTAATGTTGTCGTAGGACAGGGCATGAGGGTGTGTCCCCTGTCAGGTGATGAAGTGAGTTTCTCTTGTGAGTTGGACTACCTTAAAGATGCCTTTATACACAGGGGTTACTCAACAGTTGAGGTTGATTAAGCATTTATGAAAGTTCATAGAGAGCTTCCTGGAAGGGGGCGACCCTATTATTCTGAACGGTTTACTATTAGAATATCGAAGCGAACTCCGTCGACTGTACTATTGTCGAACACGGAAGTTTGAAAACGGTAATATTGAAGACCAAAAACCAACCTAGGAACAGGTTTTAACATGGGTTGAGAAAGGTGTTCAGTGTTATTCTGAACTACAAACCTCTCCCCTATCTCGACCCATGTGAAAACCCGTTCCAAGGTTGGTTTTTGGTTTACGATATTACCATTTTCGAACTTCCATGTTTGACAATAGTACAGTCAATGGAGTTCACTTCAATATTCTAATAGTAAACCATTCTGAACATGCTCCACCTAAAAAAAAAAAAAAAAAACAAATCCCGGAGAGCCACATGCTCTAGAGATGTAAACCTCACCACAACAATAAATAGGACATGCTGGAGGGATATATTCCTGTCCCAGAGACTCCCCATGCTTTGGAACAGGATTCCAATATACATCAGGCAGAGGCCCTCACTAACACTCTTCCAGAGAAACCTTGATGGGTGGATGGGATACAGAAAATTCACCCCAGGGATCAGTGCAGTGGCTCTGCTGGACAGTGGCACAGGGAACGAATGGCTCTGCTGCACAGAGGCACAGGGAACTAATCTAAAGGGGTGGCGAAAGCCAACACATTCTGGCTAGGCTTTTAAATGCCCTTGGGCAGATAGCCTAGTACTTACCTATGAACCTATTCAATCTCATCCAACAATTGTTCATTCCAAAGGCCATCTCATCTTCCTTTAGTTCTTTCATTTACACAAGATATTGATTTGGTGAAACAAATAATAAACAAGAATTGGTCAGTGTTGTTAGTGGATCAAGAAACAAGTAAGGTAGTAGGCCCTTCCCCAAAGTTTGTCTGTAAGAATAGGAAAAATCTGAGACAAATGCTGTGTTATCCTAAGCTTGCACAAACAGCATCTACACATTTGGGAGGGACACTGAAATGTAGATCTTGTCCATAATGTTCATTTGTGGATGAATCAAGGTTTTTTAAGCATCCTGTCACTGGAAAACTTTGGGAGTTACATCCGTCAGCTATGTGCAACACAGCTAATTTGGTTTATGTTGCACATTGTGTCAAATGTTTTAATTTTTACGTTGGCAAGACTAATAGGAGACTAAGAGATAGGATTCAGGACCATGGTCATTGCACAAGGAGAGGTGAATTATTCAGTGCACTTGCAAAGCACACTCTACAGTTAGGAAGGGTCTATATTATTTCTTCAACAGCTTAGGTTGTCAAATGCTTAACGATCAAGCGTCAAAGTTTCAAAATCGCAAACGGCCATATATATAAATTCTTTCCTCAGGAAAGAATTCGCTAGGCAGTCCAGAAATAAAATTAACTTTTCAATTTAAATATAGTGGAGGGCTTCATCTCCCAACATGGGGGACTGTGCCCCCCCAGACCCCCCTAAATAAATATACCAACTGCGAGATCGCTCTTCATTGGGGAAAGGGCAAATCCCTGATAACGGCTAAGCAATTCTTTCCTGAGGAAAGAATTTGCTTATATGGCAGTTCACGATTTTGAAACTTGGACGCTTAGGTGTCTATCATTGTGGATTTGACAACCTAAGCTGTCGAAGAAATAATATAGACCCTATATATATATATATATATATATATATATATATATATATATATATATATATATACACACATATATATATATATACACACACACACACACACACTGTTGTCTGTATGTACCTACACCCTTAGAACTCTCAACACCTTTGTCACTGATAGTTCCAACATGGAATAGTGTGGATTTTCTTTTTTAGATTTTATCATTCTCAAGATAACATCTGTTGCCTTCCAGGAGGCTTTTGTAAGTCTGAAGTGTTGTACAAATTACAGGAGCATTCATCTATGCTACCTTAACTAGACATGATGGGTTACATATTTATCAAGTTGAAAGTATTGGGACTGTTTCCTTTTGAGGTTAATGAGTAGCTGATAGTACTTTAATGCTTTTTAACACTTTTACTGCATTAATCATTATTAAGCTGTTGGTGCTCCAGTAAAGGAGAAATATGGACTTTAATTCAGCACAACAGTTTTACCAGATGATATATTAACCTGTTATACAATATGTTACCTGTTGTTACAGTAGAACCGAAGTATGGACAATGCTGTATCATGTGTTTTATGCACTGATTGCAATATATTGAGCAAAGGTTTGTGTGTGCATATGTTTATACCCTCCTGCATTGACCCTTAACAGAGTTAGACCCAGCTAGGCAATTTCTTACTTTCATGCAATAAGTTATTTACCATTTGAGCATCTGTTTTGTTTCCATTCCAGGCAACATCCTTTATAAATGTCTATTGTTTTAAAATTGTCATTAATTCTTCTTTCACATGGAAGAGATGGACCTATACTGGATGAAATGCTAGAAGTTTGCATGTGCTGTGCAACATGTGCAGGGACATGGAGATCCAGGTGGAAGGACCTGCAGTCCCATTTGAGACAAGAGTCATTACAGCAGTCTCTGTTCTTGCCAGTGGAATCTTTCAGTGGCCACCAGGGATACAACAGGCATACTGCAGGCATCAACAAATAGGCACCTTCATAGTCTACTAAACTGCATTATGCAGTGTACAGCAGAGCTCAACAAGGTACCAGACACATAACAGGAAGAGGATCACATCATAAAAGGACTACGTACTGTAGTTGGAATTCCTAAAATCCTGGGAGTAGTACACTGCACCCATACTGCCATCCATGGACTGAGCTCATGGTACATAACCATGCAAGAACCAGCATGGCTATCATTCTGTAAACATGTAGACCGTGTTCAACCACATGGGTTGCATCAGTGATTCTGTGTGCAAAACACCCTTGCTGGAACTATTATGATTATATATGGCACTCATTCAGGTGGCACCATATCATAAAAGTGAGATATTTGATGGATAGCTAACTGGTGATGTTACATAGGCTTATGATAATTGTACACACATCACAACAGCTGTAGAAGAAGCATGCAACAGAGCACACAAAGGGCTGTGATTGTGCACATGGAGATATGATTCAGGTATTTGGAATAAAATAGAAAGTCATTCCCTGCTGGAGACTGATTTTTACTTGACCTGGTTCTAAATGGCCAACAACATTGGCTCACATTTACAACTGATTGTAGGCTGTCTGTGAGAGAGATAACAGTTGCATGATGGCAGGGAAAATGTATAAACTCCTTAAAGTGGCATACAGTTAAGTAAAAATATATATTGAAGCTTTGGGGGTATCGGGGTGCTATTCTGCAAACACAATGTTTTGTCCAGTGTGGATAGTTCTTCTGATCAGTTTTGAGGTTGTTTTGATCAGTCCCATGGGCAGCAATCATGAAAGCCCAGCAGTTCAACTCCAACGAAGCATGTTGTATATTTGTGATAGAGACAATCCTGCAAACTATGGCTATGACACTGGCTCCTTTTTCAGCACTGCAGCAGAAAGAGATGAATGTGAATTATTAGGTAGAGCTGCCGCACCAAGAGCTTGCCTGGACACTGTGGTAAATAGGCACCAGGCAAAAATGTGAGGAACTCCCAAATGACATTCAACAGTGCAATTACAAAACTGCAACAAATATGGTGTGCATTTAATTTAGAAATTCTGTTATCAAAGAGTATTCCTCTTACTCTATGGCATGGCCAGAACCCTAGCTAGCTTTTCTTGTGCCTTGTTCCCACAATGGTGCTGCTTCAACCCAATGTAAAGTACCAAAAAAATATAATTCTGTACTTCTGTATTTATAGCAAGCTGCTTGCTACAACTGTAACATGCACCTTGCTGTAGTCACTAACACACACTGAGCTTTACTGTAAACATGAATGCTGCATCAGCATTCAGTTATGACCCCCGTAATCATCTGGTTTCATAAATGAATGTAAGCACTGCACTTCTCCCTCCCCCAGGGCATGTTGACCATGCCTTGAAACAGCTTACACCTAAGGCAGTTAACCACTTCTACCCACCCTAGTTATGATTCTGGTCATACCAGTCTTAGATGTGGTACCTGTAAGTAGTATTAGGGGTATGGGGGTGCAGTACCCCTCATGTCAAGGGGTGTAGTGGGTGAAACACTTTTGCAAAAATGTTTTAAAAGTATTATAGGTTCATAGGTTGGTACTAGGCTATCGGCTCTAGGGCCTATACAAGCCTAGCCATAACAATTCCCTGGCTATTTCTTCCCACACTATTTATTTCTCTGGACCCCTGTCTAGCAGGGCGACTGACATAATCCCCAGGGTGAATTTCCTTTCTCCCATCCAATCATCAAGGTTCCTTTTGTAGAAGGCCAAAGAGGCGGTCTGCTTGACATGTATGGGCAGTCTATTCCAGAGTCTGGGGAGTCTCTGGGTCAGGAACCTATCCCTCCAGCATGTTTTGTTTATTGTGATGACAAGATTTAGATCCCTGGAGTGTGTGGCTGTGATGGATTGGGATTTCTTTAAGTGTAGCATGTCCAGTAGCTCTGGGTTTGACATGGCCTTGTATGTTAAGCAGAGATCGCCTCGCAGTAGACGATATGCGACAGAGTATAGCTGGAGTTTTTTAAGGTGGTCAGCATAGGGCATCTGCTTTAGGACTGTGATTCTTTTGGTGAGGTATTTCTGCGGCCTTTCCAGTTGTTGCAGATGCCTTGAGAGGTACATACCAAACGGGGTGTTGTATTGTATAATGGGTTTAATGAGGGATGAGTACAGTGGGACAATGACCTCCTTTTTTCTCGATGAAAAGCATTACATTGCTTTTTTTTTGCTGCTTTAGTTTACAATCATTGTTTTGTGATAGTGCTTTTCAGTATCATCTGAAATTCCTCATATGTCTGTTAAACATCTTTGACAAACACCTGCATGCATGCCTGCCAGATATGCAACATAGTAAAGTCAAGCATTATGTGAAGCATGCAAAATGGACATTTGGATTGTAAATGTCTGTTACTTGAGGAAACACAATAGGAAAGACAAAACAGTACTAAAATCAAAAAATTCGTGTTGTCAAAAAGCCATGTGATCATCATGTCTTATGCATAAAACTTAGCATCAGATGGTGGCACAAAGGTAGTTGATCAAATCAAACAGCTCATGACATCTCTAGCCAGTACCCTTGCTTTGCAGATCCTACAGTCTGCTGCTTGGATGGTACTCACTGCACATGTCAACAGCTTAGCTTTAGCAACATGTCCAAATGTACACGGCATCTGCTTCTGCTGTGCAGAGGAAGCAATAGATGGCCTTTTGGTGAGCTGTACAACTAAATGGTGCTCTGTCCTCTAAACAGACATCCCTCAGACTTGAAGATGGACCACCTACATCTAGCCAATCACTTCATGATCATGGAACTATGGACATATGATAAGTGAAAATAACACTAGATATGACTCCTGGAATGAAAATGCATTAAGCCACCCTCTTCAGTGTGTAGAAGAGCTGTTGCTGCAATGAGGTCATTACAGCTTATTAATGCATTAGGTATACACAGCTCTACTGAGCCTTTCTAACCTCTTCAGAGATGTGCAGTGGTCTCATTCACTTCCTGTAACTTTTGGACAAAGGGACTCTTACTGTACTCAAGGCACCTGTCTTGGATCTGAGAAAATAACCGTTTCATAGAAATCAGAGGGTAGGCCAATATCTTGTATTAAGAAGTTTAGTTCATATTTTACCTAACCTAGTTACATAATCCAGTCTTCAGCTAAGGTAATGGACTTCCTGTCTCCCTTAAATAAATTTAGTACCAATGTAGTAATAAAAAATATTGATTCACGCCTTTGAAGCACCAAGGCAGAGCAGTGGTGGGATAACAAACAGAGCACTTCATGATGAGCTGCACAGACTATTAAAAATAAGGCCATCCTTCAAATAGTGTGATGTCTTGTGGCAAGGCAGTAAAATATATATGAATTCACCCTACAGACATTTTAATAACATGCAATGTCTCTTTCTTGAGCAAAGTACATGGCCATATGCAAGTTTGTAAGGAAGTATTTGTAGTGTAGTCTCAATTTTTTATTCACATCATAATCATTATAAGTCCACTTTCAGGGTTGTAATGTTTTTATTAAAACACCTCCAGAGGTATCGGGGGTGGGGTGGGGGATTGACAGCAGATTAACCAATCCCCTCCAAGAAACAGTTTACAAACTGAGAATTTACTATGATTAAGTCCTTAGAAACAGAATTATACATGCTAGACAAAATATAAGAGAAAATGTGAGGAAATCCATAAAAGCAAGACTAGAGCATATCAGCAGTACATACCCCTAGACTATACTATCTGAAATCCCCATACAGGAAGCCAGCTGGGTAGCTGAGAATGTAGACCCCCCCCCCAACAGATAAGGCTGTCATATCAGGGCCATAAGTTACCTTCCACCTGTGATACTGAATACTTTAAAGTAAAAATAAAATGCAATGAACAGACCAAACATTTTATGAAACTAAAAGGGTACTTTAATAAACAACACAAAACACTTTAATAAAAAAGAAACAATAGGTCAGTCAATTTTGTTTTTATGAAAACACTTACTATAGTTAATTAAAATGCCCTTTTATTTTGATAAAAGTTTGGTCCATTCATTTTGGTAAATGTTTTATGTTTTTGTGACAAACATTTTTGCAAGGACTGTATTACGAAAATCTTTTTTGTTTTTAAAAATAAAATCCAGCCAATAGGTATGATTTATATTAAACTATTATGTACAATACATGTATTTATCCATCAGATGATATACTGATATTGTATAGCATTTCAATTCATAAAGTAATTACAAGCAGGTAAAGTAGTTGAAATGGTGGAACAAGGTTGCACCTAAGTGTTATAAATGATGACAGAACATGAAAGCAATAAAACAATGACATTTATTAAATAATATTTTTTCTGGAAAATTAGAAGTGATGGCAACATACTTACACTCTACATAAAGGTAATGTATATATTGTTGGTCAAAGTCATCTGTACTCTAGCTTTAAAGTACAAGAAGTGCCACACAATTAACATATCTCAGGAAAATGAAGAAGAACATATGAAGTGATACAGACAGAAACAGGATAAGTAGAAAAGGAGATATAACAGACCAAAAATATGAGGCAAAAATCTAGACATTCTGTGAAAATATGGACACTTAAGAGGTATGGGAGATGGGATGGGGGAAGGAAAAAGAGGGGGAGAGATAAATGAATTGAAGGGGAAGAAGAAAAGGAAGGATATGAAGTATGATGAAGAAAAAGGAGGAACTTGCACCAACTCCAGTGTGTTATAGTTAAAGGAAAGCTGTCTCACTACTAAAGCAAAGGCTACCTTACATCTTCCTTTTTTGCCACATTTAAGTTACTTAACTGCAAGTAGTGTTAACCCCAGAATCCAAGTTTAGTTATAAAGAAATGAATAACCTACTATGATAAGCTAGTTAAGATATGAGTCCTCCATTCATAAAAGCCTTAAGCAAAAAAGATTTCACAACTATAGCACCTGCTGCATGGAACTCCCTCCCAAAAGAATTCAGATTACTAACTCCAAAATGTTTAAAAAATATCTCTTGAAATATCTTAGTAATATGTACAAAAGCATCCATTATGATAAAGGCTAATGCAGATAATCAGGGCAACATGTTAACTATTGTCCAATCGGTTCACCAAAAAAAGACCAGTAATCCAGGAGCCTCAATCCTCACCACTGACACCGGTGAGGGACATTCACTTGAAACAAAAATAGATGCACACAGTATTTCCAGATGCAGCTGTCTGCACCAAGCACAATATCCCTTAAGGGCATACAGGGAACACACTCCTGTCCTGGGGCTGGGTTTCCTGTCTTCCTCACCAGGCCCCAATAAGACTCCACACTTACCACATCTGTAGAGTTGAGTCCTCAGCTGAGTGATCCAAGCCAAATTCTCCACCACTCTCTCTGTGAAACTAGTTCTCTGTTTCCCTTCTCCAAGTAGCTGGCACACACAATCTGAGATTATTTTCACACACACACCTGGGAAAGGCAGGCACAGATTTACCACCTATGCCCCCTCTGCCCAGACTATAAGTTAGATAGATACTGCAACCAGAACAGTCCAAAGCCAGCTACTCTAAGGCTCTTACATAGGTACCTAATTATACTGAGTAAAATTAATGTGGTGGTGCAGCAGTAGCATTATTGCCTCACAGCGAGAGGTTCTCCTGTTCGATTCATGGCTTGGGTGGGGAGTGCCTTCTGTGTGGAGTCTGCATGTCCTCCCCGCGGTTGAGTGGGCATTCAAAAGACATCAGTTGAATGGGCGTTCCTTCGTTGAAGGTTGGGCGTCAGGCTGACAACTTAACACCATAAAAACCAACTGCCAATCATTAGCGGACCGGAGTTCCTCTGTGGTGACCCCTAGAGGAAAAGCCGAAAGACAAACAACAACAACAGAAATGGTAGTGTTTGACCAATGCAGCAAGGCTTTCATAAACAGCCACAGTGTTACCAAATATAAGCACTCTTAAAGGCTAAAATATTCTCTAAATGACCAGCCACAATGAAAAGTTTAAATATATTGAATCATAAATAATAACAGAACATGAAAATACTAAATATCTATTTACAATAAACACCAGAGTTTTAGCCACAGGAAATATTAAAGATAACACAGATGGAAAGGTTCACACAGATACAGAAAAACAATACTTAACTAATCTCAGTATATTTTCATGACTGATCTAAAGAATTACTGTTCCCTAGTTTATCTACTAGAGCAAGGCAAGATGAAGTGGGTGAGTGATCCTGCTTTGTCAGGTTTCAAAAACAGACTGCCCCAAAACTTCTCTCATCTAGTATTAAAACATGTATGTTACCCCCCCCCCCCACACACACACACACACACACACTCAGTACTCTGCTAAGATGTGTTATAGCATCTGGAAGCTATAAAACCATTTAAAAAATGTTCACCCTTCCAGGTTAGCAATTAGTTCACCACTAAGGACAATACAGTAGGATTTCTAGTCCTGGTTTTCACAGACATTTTGTCTCTGGCTGCAATCAGAACTGTAAGATACAATCTTTATTGCCTAAACAGGCAATTTAATTTCAGATTATTTTTCAAAGTTAGCTGGACTGAGATTAACCTCTTCTCTTCAAGTATCCTCTGTTACAATATATTTATTTCAACAGTTACAACACAGTCTGATATACAGGTGTATTTCTTTTCTGTGCAGCAGGACCCACTGTTCGTACAAATCAGTATGATATACACATGACATATAATTCTTTACAAAACTCCAGTTAACTCTGCTGGTATATGTTATACATCCACTTCCCTCCTTCTCCTGGCATAGCTAGCAATACCTCACATCATCACAATATGAAAGTTTGCCATGTGTGCCCATGCTGCCAAATGTGCATGGTGTTGTGTAGCTAAGTGTGACTTTGGGGAGTGTGTGTGTGTGTGTGTGTGTGTGTGTGTGTGCTCGTGCACGCGCTAGGGTTAGGTAAGGGGATAGGGTATTGGACTGTTTGTGTGAGTGTGTAAGTGTTAGGGATGTGTTAATAGTGATTAACTTAGGTGATAGATGTGTTGTGTGAGTTAATAAATGTGTTCTCTGTCCAAGATTGTGTGTGTAGTAGTGGTAGTGCTACAGAAAGGTTTTCTAAGGTCAGGTATAAGGCAGGGGCGTGGGCAGGGTTAGCATTAACACATACTATAAAGGTCAGTTGGGGAGGGGGGTGAAACTATCAGAACTTCTACTTTCATGATATAACATCCACTCCTTGAAGTTATTATTCAGAATTTGTATTAATTCCATAAAACCAGAGTGAAAACTGGAAATAACTTGATCAGCTACTAAATGAAATTTCTTGAGAAAAATAGAAAAAAATTGCATCAAGGTTAATCAGTGAAATGAGGTAATCATTTTTATTTGAAGAGAGCAGAATTTTGAATTTCTTAGGATACATCAAAACTATCTAGCCCAGGGTTTTATCTGGTTTAAGGTTTGACACTGCATTCTGAACTTCCTTCAAGAAAAGGTCTGACTAGAGTTTATTGAATCAGTTGTTTGAAAATGTGTCAAAAGAGTTAAACCATCTAATAACAAATGAGATACAATTATCTTCATTTTCTTTGAAGTGGTAATAAATTTGCTTTATGGATTATTATTCTGTATGTTTTTCATTAACCTACTGTGGGTTTAGTCTCCATTTCAGAGCTGACACTACTTGGAGTTGAAGATTAAGTTTAACATATTTAGGTGAATTTATCAGAAAAGGATCTCAATTCTATTTTGAAATTAGTATTACATTTTTGCAAGGGTTTGGAAAGCAAGAAAAAATATCTTTTCTTGACTAGGACTGAAATGATGCTGGGAAGAAAGTAAAGTCCTTGCCTACTGAATACTAACCACAATAAAGATCAAAAAGTTCACATGCCTCCACTGAATCAAATAGCAATTGTGAACTCCACATTGTATCACTGTCTAGCCCCAAGAAAAGATCATGCCTACTTTAAGAAAATAAACTCTAAAATAAATGCCTGAAGTTTCACTTATTGAAAAAAATGAGGCCATAACAACAAAATGAGTTAAACGAAGACTGAAACATTCTGTAAGGATATATCTCCTTTCAGTAACTTCTTGAACTTGCAAAACACTGAACAGAAAGTCTTTTGAAATAAAACAGGTACCCCACAACTGCTGGTAAAATATCCCTGAAGCAAATATAAAAAATCTGTTGTAATAGTCAGACCATGAATCACACATATGTTATTTTATTAAACACACATTATTTCTCATATTACAAAGTAAATGACAGAAGAGTTAAATGTTTTCTATCATCTGAATGCCATAGACGTTCCATGATGACATCACCAAGATATATTATAACTAGATAAGATTAGAGTAAATTATGCAAAGTTACCTTTCTTCTTTCTGGTTGAAAGGAATTTGATAATTAAAAGTACTGTACGACTAAGACATCTGTTCCATATTAAAGATATTATACTGACCCACCAAGTGCCTTAAAAGCCAAACCCTTAACAATAATGTGAACAGTGACTAAAAGCTAACTTCTTCACACAAATCTAATCTTAATGAAACTAACAGAGACCAATTGAAGACCATACAACCTGAAATTGAAAAATGGTCCTCCATAAGTAACATTAAAGTATATGTAGCAGAACATCTTTTGTTTGCAGGATTTGTCTGTGACACAGAAATCAAGTGTATTGTACCGTTCTGCATTAATTACATATTATAATGACATAACTCTGGTCACTCATTTGAAATGCATATATCACATACATTTAGGGAATAAACAAGAAAATAAAGCATCTGATCTGCAGCTAATTTTTTTCAGTTCAGTGTTCCTTCTGACCCTTGAGCCTCATTGCTAAGTTCACTTGATCTATTAATTCCTCTAGGTCAAGGGCAATGACTTCTCCATTCTTGTCTTTGCTCATACCTGGAGATGACATAAGTCTAGTGAAACTAGTGCCATCATCTTGAAGGGCCAAGGATTTTTATCTAGCCCTAAGTCCCTTCTAGTTATGTTAACATAATCAGGTGGGGCTGGATGGGCAAATAGGGAATACCCTTGAGTATGTCACCTCCTTCAGGCCCACAGGGCAGTCATGCCTCTTCCAACATTCTAACTCTAACCAGCCCAGTATCTTCTCTCTAGAGACACCCAACATGCTGCTCCCTTCCCCCCTAGATAGGCCCAGCAATCCTCCTTGGCTGCACAGTCAAGTGACTGAGCCATTAACCATACTCAACTCATTGGGATCTAGTAGGGCTTTATCCCCTACGTCACTAGCATGGCTCACATATAATTTTTTCATAGTGCCCCTTAATAAAATTTATTGCAAGCACAAAGTATATTTATTTATTTATTTATTGACCAGGAAAGTCCACCGGGCCATTGACCAATATTCAGTGGAGGCCCGGGGAGAAAAGCTCTATGGTAATACATTTAAAAATAAAGAACATTAAGACATTTAAGAATTTAAAAAACATTTGCATATTATATACCATAGTGGTAGTACATTCAATATAGTACATTTAAAATGAACATGTTTATAAGGAATGGTCACATGTTGGCTACAGATTTCTTGAGAGTAACATGATCCATAATCATAATCTGTTGTGTATGCAGTCAATATTGCAGTTATGAGTTAGCGATCACCTGCTAATGGATACAAGACCAAATTTTCCTGGTAGTCTGAAATGAAATCATAACGTTAGTATCTGAGAAATTCTACATGATCAAACTTATAATACACAGTGCACTGATACCAATGTATAAGTATCAATACCCTCATCAAGAAATGAGGAAAGTTGTTTCATAGTCAGATATTCAGATCTATATAATTTTGTTTAAACTGGGCGGCCACAGTGGTGCAGCGGTTAGTGTTGTCGCCTCACAGCAGGAGGTTCTCCGGTTTGATCCTTGGCTGGGGTGTCTTCTGTGCGGAGTCTGCATGTCTTCCCTGTGGTCGCGTGGGTTTCCTCCGGGTGCTCCGGTTTCCTCCCACATCCCAAAGACATGCTGTAGGTGGATTGAACACTCTAAATTGGCCCTAGGCATGAGTGCATGCATGTGTGTGTGTATGCCTTCTGTGGAAGGCTGGGCGCCGGGCTGGCAACTCGACACTGTAAAACTTCACTGCCAATCATGAGCGGACAGGTGATCTGCTGTGGCGACCCCTAACCAGGAAAAGCCGAAAGAAGATAATTTTGTTTAAACTACATAAAACAAGGTGGCCATGTAATAAATGCTATCTCACAGCTATAATGCACTGCTTTTAGCACACAAACATTTAGCATTTATTTTTATAGTTATAACCCACAGAGTGAAAATGAAAACAGAACATTTCCAGACTCAGCCAGATTATGCCCAAAATGGGTACATAAACAAAAAAATGGGTTAGGACGGATAATATTTTTATGCCATACAACTAAAAAAAAAAAAAAGATCAAAAACAATCTTCCTAAGTAATGCTGGGGCTTTTAATTCCTCTATAGCAAGAAGGTAAACTAATTCTCAACATATCTGCAGTAAGAGTCAATGCATTTCAAGGCAGACATGGAGATCAATATACGTTATAATTCTTAATCAGTAGATATTCCCCATTATGTTACTACAGCTACTGACATTAATGGAAGTCTGATGTGTCACCTGCAAGAAATATGAACTAAGATCTTCTCATCTAAGAATGAGTATGTACATGATCACAGAATAAAGCATGCAGTGCATGCAATATTTGTATTATGTTCAACTTTACAACAGATCTGGGTAATTATTGGCATAACACCCTACAAGCCTCATCCACAAAGCATGGAATGTATTATACCTAACCTCATTTACTGTAATATCAAAAATATTGTTAAACTTGACACCCAAGAATTTGGTTTGGTGAGGGGTAGATCCTGCCTATTTAATCTGGTAAATCTCTTTGAAAGGGTTACAAAGGCTGTAGATGATGGCCATGCAGTGCCTGTGGCATATGTTGACCTAGGTAAGGCCATTGACACCATTCCCAATGCTGGCATCATACAAAAAGCTAAATGCTTTAAAAAGTGACCCATATGTGGTAGGATAGATAGCAAACTGCTGAAAGACAGAACCTGCGCAGTACGAGTTGCACATCCTTGATTTGAAATTAAGAAAGCAAACAGTGGTGTCTTTCAGGGCTTGGTGCTGGCACTTTTCCCTTTTTGTATTTATTTTTCAGATCTCTCAGTAAAGAGCAAAAAGCACAGACTAACAAAGTTTGCAGATGATTGCAAACTGGTGGTGGTTAAGTCAATGTATGACACCCAAACCCTATTTGTAGAACCTGATCATATCATGTTGATTTAGATTTTACCCAAAATGCTAAAATGTCATTGATTTGCTGAAGCCCATTAGTCATCTGGTAACAATAAAAGCTTGCGTGTGACAGGATTCTAAAGAACTCTGGTCAAATCTTACATGATGAGGAGTGTCAAACATTACTAATTATTACGACTACTAATATAGGATTAGCAGCACAAAACCTGAGTATGACTGTACTGCGAGAAATGTTTACTGAAGCTACAGGCCAACAACACTACAGCAAATTATTATAAGTAAAGTAATTGTTAGGAAATGGAGGAGGACCATAGTAAACCTAGACATTATTATATTTTGCTGTGATCAGTTATGACTACATAAGATGATAGGGTGACTCATTTAAATGCAACACCTGTGCATCATGCCAATGGGAAGTACATGTGCACTAAAGATTCGGGAATCTAACAGTATATATGTACACGGTCACACCTGCAGGTCATCCACACTGACTACTAGTAGAAGGCAACAACTGTTATATAAGCATAGATACACCTTAGCAGAAATAAAAAAAAAAATCAGATTGAGCCAACAATATAAAAGCTTCTGCTCAGATATTTTTGTGCAACTGTGACAATTTCTCATTATATAAACATTTTCAGGAGTTCCATTTCATGAAAGAGAGAGACAGTTGTTGGACATGATATTTTAAAATTAATACCATCTTGCATTAGGAACTGTATCTGGGGCATCATATTCAGTTTTTCACTTCTCATTTCTGTCGGCAAGTCTGTAGAAATACATAAGTTATAGCCTCATAAGGAATGTTTAAAGATATTTATGTGAGAAGTACAGCAAATGTATCAGCATCACTAAGAAGTTTCACATACACCAACCTTTGTGGAAGACCAAGGGGGGGGGGGGATACACCTCTTTGTGAAATCTATATTATGTATGACTGTATGACTGAAGAAGTTTGGCAAGGCTAGACACTTGGCTAAAATTCTCTTGAACTGCTAGCTTGAGGTTATCCTGAGAATAAATCTTCACTTAAGTCATAAATAATTAAATTGCTTCTTCAGGATATTTCAAAAGTGAGGTATGATTCTTTTAAAAAGTTAGTAAAACTGGCCATGCTGTTAAACTTAAGCAGCATTCGTGATGGTCCTCAAGGGATGAGATCCTTTTTTTTCATATTTCTGAATACAAAACTCCATTTTTGCTTTGAATAGTTTCTCCTATCATAGATCACAAATGAAAGTCCAATTATTTATTTTAGAGATGCTGCTATTAAATCTGCTAAACAGACATTTACTGCATAGTCTCAGGAACTGAAAGATTTAGGGTTACTTTAGGGTTAGGGTGATGTGGTGTATTAGAAGTCTGCATCTGAAGACTGAAAAACTGTCATCACTTGGACTAATATTGTCCTCCATGTGTATATTTATTGAAAACCTATGTTGAAACTGATCTAAGGAGGCTTGTTTTTCATTCACTGTTCCATCAGATGAATAAAGTTTGAATCTAGGATATGTCAGATTCTTATTTCTGGGAAATTCTACAATGAATAAGGTTCTCTTGTTTTTCATAATACTATTAGTGCAGACAAGATGATCCAAATTAATGAAAAATGTGTTCTTTTCACACTAACACTATGTCTTATACCAAAATAAAGTGGTGATACCTTATGTTTTTGAGACCTACAAGTACTGAGTTAGGCCATGAATTGAACTGTGATTCCACGATGTGACCATGTCATTCTTGCAGTCATACTTCACGGAGGGGGTAGCTGTGGTGGTGCAGTGGTTAGCATTGTCAGCTCACAGAAAGAGGTTCTCCAGTTTGATTCTTGGCTAGGGTGCCTTTTGTGCGGAGTCTGCATGTCCTCTCTGTGGTCACGTGAATTTCCTCCGGGTGCTCTGGTTTCCTGTCACATTCCAAAGACATGCAATAGGTGGATTGGACTCAATAAATTGGCCATAGGTAAGAGTGAGTGAGTGTATGAATGAACTACTGTGGCAGGGCTAGATACCCAATGGTGTAAAACCTTGGTTCGAGATGACTCACTGTTGAAGTGACACACCGACTCCATGTGCAAAAATGGGAAAAGGGGTTGAGGATGGATGAATGGATGGAATTCAAAGTACATAAACTACCAGATGCTGTAGAATCTTCATTTAAGAGTTGCAGGTGAAGTAGAAAAACATTTAGAAGGAATGACTTGCAGTCATGATGGAGTTCTGATGATCTTTGTATCATTGTCTTATAGCTGTGCATCTCATCTTTTTACTCTGGCAGGTAGATTCACTTCCTGTTTCCCCCATGAAAAGTTGAATTCAAAGTTAATTTTGAGTGGCAGTCAACAAAATCAACACAGGTCACAGAGGTACAAGAATTTCTAGTAACCCTGTCTGGGACAGTAAAGTGAACCCTTATACCCATCACTGGCTTGGATGTGACAGCCGGGCTAGGAGCAACTTTCTGAGTATGTGGAAAAGATTTCCAGATTAGTAATGGCAGGCACATTTCCAGATGTACACAAACATGTGAGAAGTTATTCAGAAGAACACTTATGCATATTTAGTCTGTAGGTAAGCCAGGGCTGGAAGTGAGACACCCTGCACCACAGGGTAAGTATGTGTAAATATGCTATTCACATAATTGGCATGTACCAATATATGAGCCATGGCTTGGTAGAGTGCGGCATAAGTTCCAGCACTGCCACAAGTATATTATCTTTGTGACTTCAAAGTTTCCGCTGGTGGGGATCCAGCATAACTGGACAGCACATGCCTGGTATCAGCTGGTAACCTGTGGTTGCCAATGGTAACAACATGGACATGGCACAGTAAGATGATAAAATAGCACTGTCAACAATGGTAAACTGGAGGGCAGACATACATTCCCCACATACAACATGTCAGTGGATGTGCAGGCCAAACTTCTATCACCTGTGCTTCGCCCTGGACATCTTGTCAGTGTGAGCCCCACCCAGGCTACACAGCAGTCACCACCACAGATGGTATCCAACACATCAGTCAGTCTGCCTCCAATGTTCATGCACCCATTATTGGATAAAGGCATGCTGATATGTGTCATCTCCATGACGAAGGCACCACACATGACATCATTTGACAGAAGTGCAGGTCAGTGGTACAGATACAGACAGACACTACATAGCACCATAGTAGAGATGGTGAGCATGCTGCACCACCTGTGTGAGGATGTGAAACAGTTGCACTGACTGTGGGATAACATCCAGCTCATTCAGAGTGATGTGATATCTAGAGACTTGGAGAAAACATACACGCTCTTGGTATCCATTGGTGCATCCAAGAGGCACATGGCATTTGCTTCTGTTGGGCATACTGACCATGGCCACAATGCGGACAGTCATAAACAGGGCTTATAAAGACGGAACACTGTTTTGTAGAATTAATCACTGCCACTCCTGGTCACAGCAGCTGCTATGCATGAATCTGGCCAATTCGATGCTCATGGCAGATATCTCACCAGCTGACTGCTGTGGTTCCTGCAGTTTCACACTATCACTATCCCCTGCTGGCAGTCAGAGTGCCATACCTAGCTCTGGCCACAATCAGGGTCATGGACACCATCCATCTATTGGCTGCTAACACGTTGAGCCACAGTGGGGTTCTGCACATGTTCCTAAAGTGATAAACCATTCCTTATGCAGAAAACCTCCAGACCTGAAACTACACTACACCTGGACAACATTCACCAGTATCACTTTGATTTTGTCGGTATTTTTGTGTTTACAAATTTTGCAGCCTAGATAGTCTGACTGTTGATCATTTGGTTGTTGATGTTATGCTGTTTAGATATTTTTATGTATACCCATAGACATACACACACAAAATCTCTTTACAGGTTCGGATCTACATTTTGTCACATTGTCCTCTTCTGTTGTCTGCCTCTACTTTAGGCCTTGCAGTACCATGTGATTATGCATATGAAACAGATGTAGTCCCGTGTCTGTCAGGTGAGCCTTATCTGGTATATACCATACCAGACCCCCATCCTCCAGACCATAGCAGCTATGTCCCAAACAAAAATCGAGATGTGACGTGTTATACAGCATTTTACTAATATACTTATGAGATACTTACATGGCCTTGTGACTCGGTCCTTTCTCAGATAATTACATGGGCTTGTGACTTGTTCCTGTCTAAGATACTTACGTGGCCTTGTGACTCAATCCTGTCTTAGATACTTACATGGCCATGTGGGTCAGTCCTTTCTTATAGACTAACCCAGGGAATATGAGGACATTGATGACTTGCATTCTATGCCATCAAAGACCTCACTCAACTGGATTTCTTGTACTTCCACAAATCAATTTCACAAGTTCTTAACTAAGGATCTAAGCTTCCCTCAAGCTATACATAAAACATGAAGAATGGACATATTTGGTACCCAATGGTCACCCCATCTCTTTAACAAATTGTCTTTACATGTGAAACAGTGACACCTTAATATCTTTTGAGGAGAACCTGGATGACTGGAAGTGTATCCACAAATTAATTCCTGGCCTAAAATGTTTAGCTCTCCTAGAAATCTGAGGCAAGTCTTGAGTTTGATACCAGTATGGTATCAGTAAGACATAAATGCAATCTTGAATTACTTACTTTGTAATGTCTTATGATCCTATGAGCTATGGACCTCAAACTACCCCTATCTAACTTATTTTCCTTTTTTCTTGAGGAGGTGGAGGGAAATAGAGGATGGACGGGTAGGAGTCTGTTCAAAGAGCAGTTCAAGAAAGTTGTGCTAGAGAAAATGTTGAGACTGTGCGCTTCACCCCACCTTTATCTCAGTGATCCCTCTGGAAATTTCTCTGTCCTCCTACACTCCCCAGATCACTGACTGCTGAGAGAACCCCAGCTCTTCCAGTTACCAGTGGCAATATTCGAAGGGGGTGGGGGGAAAGGTCCTGATAAAATAATTGCGCATTGTAATTTTCAGCATCTTCTTCCACTCAAGTCTCAGAAGAGCACCACAGATGGCAGAATTCACATGTGGGTATATACGTATGTGTCTCCCTATCAGAAGATAAAACATTCAAAAGAGTGAATGTTATAAGATCAAACCCTGAAACTCAAAAACCTGCAAGCCCAAATTACATGGACCTCCTTTTTGTGGAATCTTGGCTGAGTGGGGATTGGGGTTTTCTCCCATTCCCACTGTAGTGTGATCACTGATATGGTATATATATTTAGCAGGGAGTATGGGGGGTGCAGAGAGGCTTGCCCCCATGCAATAAAGCAGGTGCTGGGTTTCTTGTTCTGATCAAGCTTCCAGCTTTTCGATCTTCCAGAATCAATATATATATGGGTCTACTTCATAATATCTAAACACCACAACATTGAATCCCATTTTAATCGAGACCAGGTAAGTGAAACCACTGTATATAGAAAACTCACATCATGAATTTCCGTTTCACTGGATATCTCCACCAGTACTACCAGAACAGTACACTCAGAGCTTCTCCTCAACTTACAGAATTTAACATAAAATGTACCCCTTTAAACACTTTTGCAGAGGGTAAGCCCCCCTGCACCTCCCACACCCCCTGTAAATTTTATATACCAATTCTGAGATTGCATTACAGTGGGGTAAGGGTAAATTTCCCGATCTCCAATGTACCGTGATCTCCATTCAAAATGTTGAAAATCAATAATGTCTGTGTCGTACAGTTTTGAAATGCAGGAACAACTGTTATACCTGCAGAGTGATCATCCTTAACTATTAAATCTTGATACGTGTTTTTGAGTACTACATCTTTAAACTCAAAATGGTTTACGGGAACATCCTCAATTTTTTTTTGTTTTGTTTCTTATTCGGTGACTGAATGTACCATTCCGTTTGTGGAAGTTACATCTTGTAGAGTTTTATAAATGCATACCTCAGACCTCATTTTGAACTTTTGGAGGAGACATTCGATGAAACGAAAATCAATATTGCGACTTTTTGATATACAGTGGTTTTGATGACCTGGTCTCAATAAAATGAGATTCAATGTTGTGGTCTATCGACACTATGAAGTAGACCCATATATAGTGGATATAGAAAGTTTACAAGTTTACACACCCCAGTTAAAATGGTATAAAAATGAGACTACAATAAATCATTTAAAAACTTTTCCCATCTTTTATGTGACATATAACATGTACAATTCAACTGAAAAAGAAACAAATCTGTTGGGGGAAAAATATAAAAAATAAAAAACGTACACTATGCTGGTTGCATAAGTGTGCACACCCTTAAACTAATACTTTGTTGTCTGTGCACACCCTTAAACTAACATTTGATTTAATTACAGCATTCAGTTTTCTTGGGTACATGCCTGCCATCAATTAAAGACTCTGCTTAACCCCAAATAAAGTTCAGCTGTCCTAGTAGGATTTTCCTGACTTTACTCAGTTGCCTGCTACAGCAAAAGCTATGTCTCGCAGAGAGCTTACAAAGCATCAATGGGATCTCATTGTTGAAAGGTATCAGTCAGGAGAAGGGTACAAAAACATTTCCACAGCACTGGATATACAATAAAACACAGTGAGGACAGTCATCAAAAAGTGGAGAAAATATGGGAGAACAGTGACGTTGCAAAGAACTAGACGTTCCTCCAAAATTGATGAAAAGACAAGACAAAAACAAGTCAGGGAGGCTACCAAGAGACCTACAGCAACACTAAAGGAGCTGCAGGAATTTCTGGCAAGTGCTGGTTGTGTACTACATGTAACAAAAATCTCCCATATTCTCCATATGTCTGAACTATGGGGTAGGGTTGCAAGACAGAAGCCTTTTCTTACACAGAAAAACACCCAGGCCCAGCTAAAATGTGAAAAAAATATCATCAAGTTGCCAAAAAGCATGTGGGAAAATGTGTTATGGCCTGATGAGACAAAGGTTCAACTTTTTGGCCACAATTCCAAAAGGTACGTTTGGTGCAAAAGCAACACTTCGCATCACCAAAAGAACACCATCCCCATGGTGAAGCATGGTGGTGGCAGTATTATGCTTTGGGCTTGCTTTTCTTCAGCTGGAACTGGGGCTTTAGTTAAAGTGGAGGAAATTATGAACATCTCCCAATACCAGTCACTTTTGGCCCAAAACCTTCAGGTGTCTGCTAGAAAGCTGAAGATGAAGAGGAATTTCACCTTTCAACATGACAACAACCCCAAGCATACATCCAAATCAACAAAAGAATGGCTTCACCAGAAGAAAAGTAAAGTTTTGGAATGGCCCAGCCAGAGCCCAGACCTAAATCCAATAGAAAATCTGTGGGGTGACCTGAAGAGGGCTGTGCACAAGAGATGCCCTTGCAATCTGACAGATTTAGAGGACTTTTGCAGGGAAGAGTGGGCAAATATTGCCAAGTCAAGATGTGCCATGCTGATAGACTCCTACCCAAGAAGTCTGAATGCTGTAATTAAATCAAGAGGTACTTCAACAAGTATTTGTTTAAGGGTGTTCACACACAACAAAGTATTAGTTTAAGGGTTTGCACACTTATGCAACCAGCGTACTGTACTTTTTTATTTTTTATATTTTTTTCCCTAACAGATTTGTTTGTTTTTCAATTGAATTGTACATGTTATCTGACAGATCTGAAGAAGCTAATAGCGAAAGCGCCTATCTTTTTTGTCTGTTCAATCTTTTTTTGTCTATTCCTGCTGTTTATTAAACTAAGATTTTGATTCTACACATTGGCATTTTTTCCTGCTGTGGACTACTGGATAGATATAGATGTATATGTGTGTGTATAATAAATATATATATACATATATACACACAGACACACACACACACACACACACACACACACACACACACACACACACATACAGATATATGTATATATGGGTCCCTGTCAGACAATGAAATGCTTAAACACATCTCACTGCATTTGCATGTTTTTTTTCCAGATAACTGAAATCAGAAACTGGTGTTATGGAAAGATTTTTTTTGTATAAAAGAAACAAAAAAAATGAATAGTTTACAATAAGAAAATAATTCATTGAGTGTGATTTTGTGTGTGTGTGTGTGTGTGTGTGTGTGTGTGTGTGTGTGTGTGTGTGTGTGTGTGTGTGTCCCTATCAGATTATTGCAGTTCCAAAATTTCAAAAGTCATATAGTTGGGACCATTTTGAATCGAGATTGTGTTACAGAGGCGAATGGGAAATTTACACCTTTTCTGGAATGTAGTACGATCTCAGAGTTTGGTATATTTCATTAGCAGGGAATGTGGGGGGTTCAGGGCATTAAAAATAGATTTTTTTTAATTATTATTATTTTTTATAATGTTCAAAGATCCGGAACTTTGATCATGTGATCTCTGCCATATCACTTTCGAAGTTTTGGTACTTCAATAATCTGACATAGATCCATGTCTTTTATATATATATATATATATATATATATATATATATATATATATATATCTCATATACACACACACACACACACACACACACACACACACACACACACACATTTATCCATGAAACCCTGAGAAAAGGAAATAGAATAAAATACTGTATATATCAAGGGTGATTATCAAAGAAAGATTTTGTGAGTAGCTGATGGTAGGGGGTTCATTCCATGTTGAAATTATTAGATCTATACTTTTTTTTTTTTTTAGGTTGGCTCCTTCCAAATCATTTTCACTTAGTGTGTCCCTTATTTGGGTGAGTTAGATGGTGGAGTAATTTTTTAATGGGTGTTGCATATTTTGATCTTCTTCCATACACTCTTAGAAGGTAACCTTTATCTGTGCTGCCCATTTTTATGGTAGGTACAGATGAATGAGAAATGATAGTTATAAATGGTTACACTTCTTTTCCAAACTGTGATCCAAGCAGAGGTACTGCCATTATTATTGTTATCTCTATAGTTATTCTTTATACTTTTTCTTTGCTTTTTTCTCATTTCATTTTATCTCTTGATTGAGGGAAATGTTCTATACTGTAACTGTTGTGTCATTCTGCTGGACATAACCTAATAAAAACAATTAAAAAGTCTCATATTTGAACCTTCTGATTTTGGCAATATGACCACTATCTTTTCCTGGAAGACACAGGCAGCAGATTTTCAGCAATGCAAAGGCAAGGTTCAAATGACAAATTCACCACCGTAACAGGTACAAGCAAGCAAAATCTGAGGGCAATGCTACTCAATGCTAGAAGTCTAAACCTCAAAATGCATTCACTGAAGGCACTCCTTAAAATGGAGAACATCGACATCTGTGCAATGACAGAGACTTGGTTCAAGGCTGCAGAGAGCACCCCTGCATTACCAGGCTATAATTCATACCACACCTTTCAGCCACCTAACCTGGACCGAAACACTAAAGGTGGAGGTGTGTCCATATTCATTAAGGATATCCACACCTCCAGGCTAGTTGCTCAGCATAATGCATCCAAGATTATCCAAGTGCAACTAACTCTGGGCAAGCCTGCAATCCAAATTGTAACTTGCTACAGATTCCCCACCATGCCCCAGGATTCCCACTCCTCATTTCTTGATACACTGGAAAATGTTAGGGTATATCCCAACACCCTAATAGTGAGCTATTTCAACTACCCCACCATTAACTGGGAAAATTACTCATGTACCAACTCTTTTGCTCAACATTTTCTGGAATTCATAAATTCCAACACCTTGGATCAACTTATCCACACCCCCACCAGGGGCAGCAATATCCTAGACCTGGCCATTACCAACACGGGTGACCGGTGTTCCACACCAGAGGTCAGTTCCTCGTTGGTCAAATTCGACCACAAACTAATCAGCTTAGACATCCACATCTCGCCCCCACCCCCCATTAGGGAATTCCTCCAAAGCCAACTTCATGCTTCTTAAGACAGAAGTGGCAAACTCCACAACACCCATGCAGACAGACAATAGAGGTACGACTGCTGAATACTACACAAATGCACTTTATAAGCACTTACACGAGTGGGTGGATCTTGCTATCCCTAACAGAACCAAGAAGCTATCCTCCAAAAAAAGGAAGCCAATCTGGTGGTCCCCTGTCATAAACAAACTCTACAACAGAAGAAAGAAACTGTTGCAAAAAAGAATAAAATCCCATGACTGGAAGAACTCCCTGGTCAGCCTCAATAAGAAGCTGAGATTCCTCATAAAATCCTCCAAAGCTAGTTATGAAAACAAAATTGCCACGGATTCTAAAGACAACCACAAAGCATTCTATAGCTATGTCAAGAATCTCAATGGCAACACTCAGATCTGCTCTGAGTTACAGCACAATGGCACTAAATATACAGAACCAACTGATATTGCCAACATCTTGGCAGATAGGTTCAGTGCTAACTTTACCCCCCCTCACCCCCTAAAGGGCCCATCTCTATACCAGAAGAATGCAAAGTTCCTGTAATCATGGCTGCACAGGTAAAAACCACACTCTCCAAAGCCAAGAAAACAGCATCCATGGAACCTGACTGTGTTCTACATGAATTACAGAATGAACTGGCACCCCACGTAAGCACCATGTTCAATCATAGCCTCACCTCAGGCTTTGTGCCCACTGAATGGTGCACAGCGATGGTTATCCCACTCCACAAAGGAGAGCCACCAAGGATCCTGGGAACTACAGCCCCATTAGCCTAATGAGCCTGGTCTGCAAGGCCATGGAACGTATCATCATGGAACTTATAAACAAAAACATTGGTAATCTCCAAACTCTGGACCCCAACCAGTTCGGGTTTGTAAAAGGCAGATCATGTCTCCTAAACCTGATTAACTTCTTTGACGCAGTCACCAAAGCCATAGACAAGGGTTAGGTGGTTCACACAGCCTATCTAGATCTCTCCAAGGCTTTTGACACCATCCCTCACTCTGGAATTTTAGATAAACTCACTAAACTAGGTATAAATCTCTATGTCACAAGATGGGTTGCCAATTGGCTCACCAACAGAACCCACACTGTGAAAGTAGCAGACTCCAAATCTTACTTCAGACCAGTGACAAGTGGAGTACCACAGGGTTCAGTCCTGGGTCCTCTCCTGTTTGGTGTCTACTTTTCTGAAGTACAGGCTAACACAGAAGGTCTTTGGCTATGGATGACTGCAAACTAGGAGACATAATTGAAACTCCTAATGATGTGGACATCCTACAAAAGGTCCTCACTGAGACAGATGCCTGGTGTCAAAGCCATGGCCTCAAGCTCAATGCCAAAAAGTGCATTGTCATCCCCTTTGGTAAAAACTCTGTACCCATGAGCTACCACATAGGTGGTAGTCTACTTAACACTGAAAGTGTGATAAGAGACCTTGGGACACAGGTGGACAGTAGTCTCTCCTTTGATAATTACATCGCCACAGTAGTCAGGAAATCCTTCTACATGGCACACCTCATCACAAAAGGTTTCTCATCCAGGAAAAAAGAGGTCATTGTTCCCCTCTACTCATCACTCATTAGACCCATTATAGAGTACAACTCCCCTTTTGGTATGTACCTCACATGACATCTACAACAACTGGAAAGGCCGTAGAAATACCTCACAAAGAGGATTACTGGCCTCAAACCGATGCCCTATGCAGACCATCTAAAAAAACTCCAGCTTTACTCTGTCGCATATCACCTACTCAGAGGCGATCTCTGCCTATCATACAAAGCTATATCAAACCCAGAGGTGTTGGACATGCCCCACTTAAAGAAATCCCAATCCCTCTGAGCTACATGTTCTAGGGACCTAAACCTTGTCACCACAATAAGCAGAACATGCTGGAGGGATAGATTCCTGTCCCAGAGACTTCCCATACACTGAAATAAGCTACCTATCTATATCAAACAAAGCTCCTCATTAGCACTCTTCAAGAAAAATCTTGATGATTGGATGGGAAATAGGAAATTCACCCCGGGGATCACCTCTGTGGCTCTGCTCGACAGGGCCACAGGAAAATAATTTTCTCGGGTGGCGAAAGCCAGGGTACCTTTTTGGCTAGGCTTGTATAGGCCGATAGCCTAGTACCTACCTATGAACCTATGAGCTCCAAATGAACTATACCTAGCTGAAACCCTAACATAAACAAGTTATACCTAGCTGAAGCCCTAACACAAATGAGGTATACCTTTTTGAAAATACAACACAAATGAGTTATACCTAGTTGAAGCCTACCACAAATGAGTTATACCTAGTTGAAGCCCTAACAAGCAATGAGTTACTCCTAATTGAAAGCCCTAACACAAATGAGTTATACCTTGTTGAAGAACCATCACAAATGAGTTATACCTAGTTGAAGCCCTAACAGTAACGAGTTATACCTAATTAAAGCCCTAGCACACGGGTTATAGTACCTAGTTGAAGCCCTAACAGTAATCCCCAACAATACTGAGTTATACTTAGTTAAATGCCCTAACACAAATGAGTTATACCTAGTTGAAGCCCTAACAGTAACGAGTTATACCTAATTAAAGCCCTAGCACACGGGTTATAGTACCTAGTTGAAGCCCTAACAGTAATCCCCAACAATACTGAGTTATACTTAGTTAAAAGTCCTAACACAAATGAGTTATACCTAGTTGAATCCCTAACAGTAACAAGTTATACCTAGTTGAAGCCCTAACACAAATGAGTTATACTTACTTGAAGCCCTAACAGTAATGAGTTGTACCAGGTTGAAAGCCCTAACACAAACGAGTTATTCCCAGTTGAAGCCCTAACACAAATGAGTCATATCTAGTTGAAGCCCTAACACAAACAATTAAACCACTTATGCAGATTAAACCAAAGGCCAAAAGTGAAAACAGGCATGTCTGCTTATTGAATCTTGTGTAGTTAACAATTAAACATGAATAAAATCATAGCAGGATTATGGCAGGGTCTGAAGGGTGCAACTTTATTATTTTGTATAGGTGTTATTGCCTGTGGCTTTGCTAAGACTGATATATATATATATATATATATATATATATATATATATATATATATATATACAGACATTATTTCATCTGTCTAGGCACATTACAATATTCCTCACATTAATTTTGATATATGTAAAAACCACACCAGAGATTTCTGAACATTGTGACTTTTGTTTTCTTGCAGGAATCGGCCTTCCCTATTTATATAGCAGTCATTTAACATTAAGGTTTCTAATGAGACTGTTTAAAGTAAAATAGCAAGAAATTAAGAACTTTATTTAACCCCATTTTTCAATAGCTGATTTTGTGATGCATACTGTAAAATGTAACAAACGTACTCTACATTTATTTGATGGCACTACAGAACTACCAAATTTAATTTGTGGAAAACTAACAACACTTGTCGGTCAAGAACACCATGCTAAGGTTTTTGAATTATGCAATATTAATTACATAGCACAATGTATTATGGTGGATGCAGTTTGTTACCAGATTCTAACTGGAGTCCTCATTTTCAGAATGTGGGAACTGTTTGTGGTAAGGTCCCGAGGTGGTGTAATGGTTACAGTTGCAGGAAAATAAGCTTTGTGCAAGTACTGAAACAATCAAAATTTTGCCCTCTTGTAATCACAAGAGAAAAGATGGACCCAACCATTGCCTTCTAGTAACTGACAATAATAAATAATAAAAGGGAAACATCCCCCTCCCAATTTCAGCAGGGAACAGGAAAAACAGATGCAATATGAAGCATGTTAGGCCCTATATAGATTCGAGCAAGTATTTTGTTACCGAGGGTGCTGGGAAAGCATTGATTCAGATGCTTGTTGAAGCTGAAATGGTAGGATCATGAAAAGAAGCAAAAATAATATATATGTGAGTTAAACGTAAGGTATGACTTTAGTATAAATATAAAACAGGTATTCTGAAAATTAATTGCAATCCCCTAGAGAAAGAAAACAACATTTTAAGGCAGACCAGATAAAAAAAAGCACTTTCCTTAGTGCAGACTATATGTCATTAGTTTACTTTTCAGGAGTTGTAAAATTAAAATAATCAGGACATCAAATATTAATAATAATTCAAGCTGATGATGGTAGATACTACATTTTGATAGTGTTTAAGTCCACATCTTTTAATTTTTCAGTATTTATTGCTTATAATTTGATTTTTCATCAAAACTATCACTACAGCTAGTGCACTATGTGATTTTATGTTTAACAATTGAATCACATGTCCTCTTTCAGTGTGCATTGAACAGACCTATAAGAAAATTGGTTAGTCAAAAAAATAATCAACATCTGTACCTCCCCCTCAAAAACATTAATTTCCTAATTTGAAGGTAGCAGTTACCATTAAATGAAGGGTAGGGCGGCCACAGTGGTGCAGCGATTAGCATTGTAACTCACAGCAAGAGGTTCCCAGGTTCAATCCTTGGCTGGGGTGCCTTTTGTGCAGAGTCTGCATGTCCTCTCTGTGGTCGCGTGGGTTTCCTCCGGGTGCTACGGTTTCCTCCCATATCCCAAAGACATACTGTAGGTAGATTGGACACTAAATTGGCCCTAGGTGTGAGTGCATGTGTGTGTGTGCCTTCTGTGGAAGGTTGGGTGCCGGGCTGGCAACTCGACACCGCAAAAGTCCACTGCCAATCATGAGCGGACAAGTGATCCGCTGTGGCGACCCCTAACTGGGAAAAGCCAAAAGAAGAAGTAGTTACCATTAAATGAAGGGTATTGCCAATAAATGTCAAAATACCTTTAGCACTCTTCACTATGTTATCTTCAGCATTCAAGGGACAGGGCTTAGCATTAAATGAAGGGTAGGGTGGCCACAGTGGTTAACAGTGTTTGATTCTCAGTCATGACAGTTTAATATAATACAATTTTTGACATACAAATCACTTTTACAGTTCTTTTTCATTAGTAGGTATACACACATTTATAGTAAATGTAAACACAGAAGACAGCAGAGTCATGCAGTGTAAGTGGGCTCGGCCCATAACCTGATAATGATGGATCAAAACCACCCTCTGCTAGTCAAAGTGGAGAAATCTTTTAATACAAGTCATGTTCACCCCAGCCTCCCCTCAGAAATAAATTAAACTCCCCTGTCACTAGGGAACAGGTCCTCAATACTCCAAGGACAAAAACATTGCATCGATGGGCCCTGAGAATATCCCAAGCTGCTTTCTAAATAGCAAGAAACAACTCATATCAGGCCATCTGGAATTAATGTTCAGCCATAGCCTACAAAACAGGCTTTGTACCTCACAAATGGTGAACAGCAACTGTCAGCCCTCTGCACAAAGCCGGGCTATCTATGTGCCCTGGAAATTATGGATCCATTAGTCTCACTAGTCTGAAATGCAAAGTCATGGAAATAATTGTAGAAATAGTCAATGACACAGGAAAATACTAGACACAGCACCCAATAAAGCTTGGTTTCATCAAAGGCAGGTCATGCCCATCAACCTGGTTGACATCTTTAAGAAGGTCACCTAAGCAATGAATTTGAGCAAATGGTTCACACTGCAAGGCATTTGACACAGTACTCTACTTAGGCATTGCTGACAAACTGAAGAGGTTAGATATAAATCCTTATGTCACCCTGGTGGATAGCCAGCTGGCTTATAGACAGGACCCAGGAAGTTAGAATTGGGGAGTCCATCTCTACAAAGAGGAAGAGTCCATCAGGATTGGTTCTGGGACTGCTCCTTCTTGGCATCAAGTTTCCTGAAGTCAAGGCCCAAGTCAAGGACATCTGTTTGGCTAAATATGCAGATGATTGCAACTTAGCAGTAGACATAGAATCTCCCACTGATACTAATGTTCTTCAGGAAGGGCTAACAGACAAATAACTGGCATCAGAGTCATGGATTAAAACTAAATGCCGAGAAAGGCATAATAGTATCCTTCAGGAAGATGGCTACCCCTGGTAATTGCCATATTGACAGCATACTTCTTAGAGTCAGCCCAGTAGACAGGATTTGGGGACACACAGACACAATCTAGCCTTCAGCCATTATGCCTGCAAGAAAGTGAGGAAATCATACTATGTTGTGCAACTTTTAAACAAAGGTATGGCATCCATATCCAAGAAGGTCATTATTCTACTGCATTCTGCGCTCATCACTGAGTACAATGCCTCCTTTGGTATGTACCTAACCAGGCACATCCAACAACTAGATCATCAACAGTGGCTCCTCACTAAAAGAATACAACTTGTAAATAATGTGTCCACCTCCTTCATATCTGAAAAATAAACAGCACTAGAATTACCTGCTCTCAAGATTTAAACTTTGCCTGTGATATAAATAGGATGTGTTGGAGAGATAGGTATGTATCCCAGAGATTTACTATTCTTTGGAACAGGTTAACCCATCCATGTGAAACAGAGCTCCTCCCTAACCCAGTTTAAGTGTAACTTGGACAACTGTATAGGGAACAGAAAATTCACCCATGGTTTGTCACCTATGTCCCTAATGGATATGGGTAGCCTGTAAATGTTTCATCTCCCAGGCCCTTGCTTGTAAATGCTTAATTTTCCAAACTCCTTGTCATACTACCAATGTGTAGCTGGCTCAACCAGTGCCTTGTACAAAAAAAAAAACTTACAGGATGTTTCCTACAGATAGTACCACAGTAGCCAATATGTCCAACTCCTTCCTGCCCCAGGCATTTAGATCCTGTTTCTGTGCCCTGCTCCAACCCTTTTTCCTCACACTTCAGTAAAAGCAATAAAAAAAAAAAAATTCTTCTTTTAAACTGTAACAAACTGCTTGCAACAAATGTAGTAAGCAGTTGCCACAGTTTACACTTTACCTGCACAGAGCATTACAGCTCACAGGTTTTACTTATAAAAAAAATCTTCTCTCTTTTAAACTGTAGCAAACTGCTTGCTATAATTTAGACCCCACATGGAGTGCTACAGTGTTCAGTGACCACAAATACAATGCCAGCTTTGAGATGGGATAATAGATGGCCAATCACAACCACTAACACCTTCCAGTCGGGGCAGTTGTCCCTGTTGCCCTGTCCTAGCTACTTCACTGCTGTCCCATACTGACAGCAGGTATGGATGTTATCACTACCCACCTACTTGCAGCACTGTACTGATGTCCATTTGTGCTGTGCACATCCTGTGTCTCTCTCTATAGCCACCGCAATGCCTTGACCTATGTATATGGGTCACTGCTTCTCCTCTATCCTGTCTTGCAGTATGTGTGAGGAGATCACAGTATGCTCCCCATAAGACATTTACCTGTTATGCCCTTGGGCAGTGTTCTGTGTCATGGTGAGGCCCTTCAGGTGTACAGTCGCTTTCCATTCCCTTATGCTATGCTCCATGTCATGGTGAGCAGTCACCAGGAGGATATTCACCTGTCATGTCTATCTGCTATGCTCTGTGTCATGGTGAGCTGTCTTCCCTCAGCTGGACATTTACCTATCATGTCCTTCTGTTATGTTCTCTGTTATAGTGAGCCCCACCCAGCTGGACATTGCCTTGTTCTCTGTCATGCGGAACTGCTCATATTGCTGTGTGTGTACCTCCCAGGTTGCCATTTATCTGCCATGCCCTTGCATTATGTTACCTCACCACGTCTAGCATTTCCTATCTCTCCTTAGTGCTACCATGCACAATTCATGCTCAGTGAAATGCAGAGGTACATTACCAGTCCTCTTGACTTCTTTCATAAAGGCCCATTCCTGGCTTGCTTGTCTTAACACAATCTTCTGCAATACTGAGACTGCAGTTCTTATGATGCTAAAATGGGCTTTGTAGTACAGCAATTATTGTAAGATAACACAGCACAATTGTCTCACAACTACTGCCATAAGTCATTGCCGTATTATGACCAGGCAGCACTTGCCTGCTTGTCCTTGCCAGTCCCCAGGTTAATATGACAGAAGCTCATGATGCTCATGGATGGAGCCTGTGTATCTTGCAGCACAGCTACTCTGCTCTAGAGGCACTTTTGCTAGTGCACCATTGATTTCTGTTGATATATCATGAGATGTTTGAATGTGTATTCATGCACATGGGGCTGCCATTTCCCTCCTTGTGAAGACTAATGGAGTGGACATGGCCTCTTACAGTGTTGGGTTCTGAAGGACACCTGCCCTGTCCAGCCAAGAAACAACGATATTTTTATATCTGCTCTGCAGGGACTATCAGGAGCACCTGGGGTGCCATTATGATGATCCACTATATAAAAATGATGCCAGGCACCAACTTGCCAAGGAAGTGTATGATGCTACCAGCATCACACACTATGACAAGCAGTGGAGATATTTCTGCTGTAAGATGCCACACTAGCCACCTCTGATCATGGAAGACAGTGTGTTGCAACATTTTGTAGTATAAAGTATATGTCTGACCTTTTTCATCTATTATATGTACTTTTGCTTCCTTATTTTTGACAGAGTCACAGTGTACTGAATTGTCCCCGTTTTCTTTTTTTTATAGTGATCGAGGAATGACAGTTTGATAGGGTTGAATGTTTCAGGTGGCCTGAGAGGTTATTGTGGTGGCAGGATACATATACTAAATCCATCGTTGCATGTTACAACTGAAACTCTACTAACATAACGTGCACTTGTGTTTTATTTATTCTGTCTCTCTGTTTTCCTTGTAAAGCTCAACCTGTGATGAAATACATTGAGTGGTAGCAGTTACCTGTTTCTATACCAGCTGATTTGTCAAGGGCTGGTTCACCAGTAGCTTCCAGGCCTGCCTCTCTAAAAGAATGGGTTCATTGTTGACCTCCATTGTCATCTCACAAGGGAAGTGGAGGTTCTTCTTTTGGCAATGGCCTGGATGGGTCTCCCTTGATCACCCAGCATCAGGAATGGCAGCTGGTTGCATCCAAAGTTTGCTGGCAGATGTTTGCATTTGCAGCATGCAGGGCCTCCTAGTATGGTTGAGATGAGACTCACATATGTCCAGCCCAACCATCAAGCTACTAGAGTCATAGCCTACCCATGACATCAGCTATGGATATAACTAGGATGCGAGGGTCAGGCAGCCTTGAGCCCCTTATCCCCCATGCTTGTGTTCCTCTCCTTTATGTGTCAGTTCTTGTGTTCCAAACCTCCACATCACCAGTTATCCTTCCTCTGTATGTCTACATCCCTCCACTGTTGTCCTTACCTTGTGTGTCCATTTTGCACATTTGTTTGTGTCTGCATTTTGTTTGCCTGCCATTGGTACTTTCTCTAATCGCACTCTAATTCACCCACAATCTGTTTGTTTCCTTCTGCAGCTACCCTTCTACCTTTAAAGTATGAAATGGGCACCTATGCTGTGAAATACATGTACCTCCCTATCCTTCCAAAACTACCTTTCCTTCAGATTACCATAGTATGCATTCCTTTGCTTGCCAGTCTCTTCCTGCATTTAACATCTCCCCCATTCTTTTCCAGTTTATATAATGAACTGAGTTGGCACTTTTCCCTGCTGTCCCCCTCTGGTTTGCTCACAGTACCTCAGTTGCTTCTGTGTGGTGCTTCATTGTGCCCATGAACACATGTATCTTTGGGTACGCCATTTTATTGTTTGGTCATGTTAGTCACATGATTACTCATTTGATGACCACATCACTATTGTTCAATAGTGTGACTGCTGCCAGTAACACAGTTGCTCTAAGTAACTATGCAGCCTTTTTTCAGAATGCTAATACTATGCTGGCCTTAATATGTACCTAAGGAGTCTGGGTCATATTATACTATGACATCTTTGATATTTGGAACTATACTGCAGACCTGGAAATGTTATTCTCAATATGAGATTGATACGTTTCTGGCTGAATATCTGAGTGATGTTCTGTAGAGAAAGTAGATACATATTTTCACAAACAAGTTGAACGCTATTCATGAGACACTCATATAAGTTTAAATGATTTGCAAGGGTTCCTTGTCTGAATTTATAACGGAAAGTTCACATCTAACTTGGTTAGGTTACTAAAAGAAAATGTCATTGCAATGGAAATGAGTTGTATAAATATTTCAAAAAATTAAAGAAATGCTGTCTTGTGATAAGGTGTTGGTATACTATATTTAAGAGGCAGCAGTATTGCTTGTTTGCAATCCCTCAGCTTATTGTACGTGTGCAGAACCAACTGCCTTAAACATCAAGGTCACAGTCCCAGTATAATACGGGGTGTCTAGCTTTAAATATTCTAATGTATAATGAGCAGAAGGCAGTCTAAATAAGCAAACCGTGATGGCAAAAAGCTCATCCACAGTGTGTGTGTATTGCTTGCTAACAAACATTCATATGTTACATGGTGTCAGAAGTGAAAAAATATTACAGAACAGATGTATCTGCAGAAATAAATACAGATTTGAAGTAGTAAAGAAATAAATTTGTGTTAAGATTCTCTGTGTTTAGAAGTACAGAAGCATACCTCAATGTGGAAAATGTTCCAGATGCAGAAAATGAGAATGTCTTACTGTAAAGCAAATCACCAGACAGAGACCCAGAAGTCAACTGGTTCCTCCCTGCAAGAAATGTGTTACATTTATGTATGTTGTCGTGATAGAAACCTAGTATGTTTAGGACATTTTTACTTTACTTGAAAAAAAAAGACAAAGTAGAACTTGTTGTTTATTCATTTGTTCTTACAATGGAATACAAGTTTTTTTTTTTTTTTTAGCAGAGACTACAGATTCTTATATTATTCATCTGAAGAATTAAGCCAAGAATGCCACGTTGGTAAATTTCATGATTAATACGAGAAAGATAGTTTCTGGTATAAGAAATAATGAAACAAGGTACATGCTATTAAGAGAACCAGAATAAAACTTATATAATTGTGGATATATGCAAAGGAAGTGATACTTTGCATGGCCAGTTACTTTAACTGAGAAGACAGAAGTGTGTAACACACACTAAGTCAAATAACAAAATGCAAGTATGAGATATAAACAGAGAATATACTGTAACAGTATCACAGACCGGAATCAAAGTCATGGGGTGCATAGAAAATATGATGTAATTGAATGTTAAGCCTTACTTACCAAGAATGGCAAAAAACGTGAGAGGAAGCTTCATTCTGTTTTACCAGTTTTGGAGAATTTATTTTAGGACAGTTTTGCACTGAGGCATAGAAGAAAAAAGTGTTTGAAAGAATCTGGATTTTATTAAACGTAAGCATGGACTGCTCATTGGTACTATTAAATGAGAGGAACTGAAACACTGAAGCCTGAAAGTGTATCAGAGGCAACAAGAGAGGAATATTACTCAAATTGGTGACAGTTTTTGCTGCCTTTCGGCTTTTCCCGGTTAGGGGTCCCCACAGCGGAACTCCGGTCCGCTAATGATTGGCAGTAGATTTTCACGAACGCCGAGGTGCCAGCTCAACATTCAACCTTCAATGAAGGCACGCCCATTCACGCATGTCTTTCGAACACCCACCCAACCGTGGGGAGGACATGCAGACTCCACACAGAAGGCACTCCCCGCACTCCAGCCGAGAATCGAACGGGAGAACCTCTTGCTATGAGGCAACAATGCTACCGCTGCACCGCCAGATGTCAAATTGGTGACAGTAAATGTAGGGAATTAATACTTAAAATACAGAATATAAAGAAGGCATATATACAATGTGTAATACTATTTATGAATACAGATTTGCATCACTTAGATTCAATGGTACAGAAAACAGAGCTGTGTACCTTTGTTAACATATTCAGGGCACCATGTCAAAAGCCATTGAAGCATGAATAAAAAAATAAAAAGTATAGGATAGTGTTTCGAACTGTAGCATTTAAAAAAAATAAATTCTGCTACTATCTTGGATGTTTGGCTTGTAAAAGGCCAGGAAGAGTAAATGAAATTTACAGCATAAAAGCAGAGATCTGAGTCACAAAGCTATCTCAAAAGTGGTGCAGAATCATAGCAATGATATATTTCATGACTATGCTGATTTATATAAAGACTTAGGTAACTTATCTGGAGAATATCATATACAAATAAATTCTATCCTAATGCCAATGATACATGTCACTGGGAAAGTACCTGTATTTCTCAACAGTATAACAGACAGAACTGAAACAAATTTTAAGTGTCGGTATAATCAAAAAAGCAGTGGGTGGTCTTCTCCTCTTTCAAGACTTGGTTATCTTTATTTTAGATAAGAAAACCAGTAAATGGAGTCAATTAAAATCATTACCCTGTTCGATTCTCAGCTAGAGCATCTTTTGTGTGGAGACATGCATGAATGGGCGTACCTTCGTTGAAGGTTGTGCATCAGGGCCAGCAACTCGGCATTTAAAAATCTACTGCCAATCATTAGCAGCCCGGAGTTCCGCTGTGGTGACCCCTAACCGGGAAAAGCCGAAAGACACAACAACCCTGTAAGATGATTTTGGGATTAAAACTAATCAGAAACAGGGAGGAGGATAGTTACCTCATTAGGCCAAAACTCATTGCAAAAATGCTGTAGTTTGCTTGTAAAATCAGATAATTCAGAATAACCCTCATTGCATCTACAGCATCCCAAAGTCACCATGATAAACAAACTGGTTTATAAAAATACCTAAAATACATTGCCGTAGAAAGAATCTGTACTTGTGGGACCTAGTGGCATACCTGGAAAGTTTAATAATCTTAGGCCACATTTCTTGTGGGATAGTCAGTTATGCTTCCTAAATTAATTTGTATTTCTCAACCAGCTTTACTTGTGGGGTTAATATACTTTGTAAAGATCCAATGCAACCCCTTTTTGGATAATTTTATGCACTACAACCTCAATCCACTAGTTAATCCACCTAGGCCAGTCAAGTTTCAGACTAAATTTCAACTTAGTTTTGGCAAGAAACTCAAATAATCTATTTTGAGTTTATCGTGCACTCTTAAATTTAAACATTTTTAGTGTTTGCCAGTTACAATTACAGTTCCCCATCATTTAATGTTCCCAGAGTAAAATGGTTTCTTGATATCTAAATCTCCCAGTGAGTGGAATGTAAAGGCCCCAGCATTTCAAAAACCTTATTTTAATCCATGCAAAGGTACTGTTGACATAAGTACATAAGTATAAGACATGGTATTGAAAAGATCATGGACTGGAGTTTTGCTCAATCTTTGGGTATTTAGGTGGAATCAGTTCACTATATGAATTGTTTTACTCTGTCACAAAAACTGCTCAAACATTATTTGCTTCCAACAGACTATTACATGGGAGAAAAGTAATACAAACAGGATGTTTAATTTGGCAGCTTTGTTATAGTGGCCCAAGTCATGTAGAGATAATCCCCCTAAATCCCGTGGTGCAGGCAAATTGTCCAAATAAATTCTTGGCTCATATATAGTCCAGAGAAAAGAAGTTATAATTTATTTAATGATTACATAAATGTCTTTATTACTGTTTATAGAGAGGAGCCAAGTGGATAAAGAACTTGGGAGTAATGCAAACCATTTTATAGCCAGGATATTTTGTTCAAGGTCTTGTTTCAAGGTTCTGCCACACATGGAAATACCATTTAATTTTCAGCAGTATAGAGTTGTATGTCAGACTAACAGATGCAGTAAAAACAAGCAGTGTGCCAACGAGGTAAACTACAACCAAGTAAAACACAAATACCTCATAAGGAATTACCCAGAAAACAACCTGTAGTTAAACAAGTTTAATGGTACTTCACTGATAAAAACTTGATATAAAAAAAATCTCCAGTCAAACACTTTCATCCATAAAAATTCAGGACTTCATCAGAACATACATAGAGTTATAAGTTGTTTAAATAGTGAAAAAAAACAACACCTCCCATCAATTAAAGTTAATGACATCATCACTAGGTTGGGAGGGTGGCCTAATGGTTAAGGTGTTTGCCTTACAAACAGGAGGTGCAAGGTTTGAGTCTCACAAGGGATAATTGGCTAAGCTTAAAATGGCTCACAAGGGCAGTTAGCTTAGTACTAATCTTTGAACCTATGAACTTAAAGGTCCAGTATGATTTAAAATCAGGAACTAAAACAGTCATGTTAAAATGGTAGATTTATATTTCAAAATAGGCATTAGGGAACAGCAGTCATTAATACCTGGACTAGTACTAGGATTTAACCTCAGTTGCCAATAAAATATCATTGTTTTCAGTTTATTTTGCCAATGTCCACCCCAATGTCTTCCTTCACTGTCTGTAAAATACCAAACTGGAATCCAGTGCAAAAGGGAGAATTTTCAAAGTGCCTAAATAAACCATTCTTTTCATTTTTGGTTCTTATTACATATAAATGCTAGTAAATACGTTTCCAAAAGGGTCGCAGTTTTCCCAGTGTAGAATTGTTGACATCCTGTACACACTGCAATGTATACCAGACCCCTTGATCCACATTTTCCTTTGGCTAATCTGACCTTCATGAGAGGGTCACCTACCCAGATTTCACTCTCTTCCAGAATGTACCTACAGTAGCCACAGGCACCATACTTAAACATATCCATAAAAATTTAATTTTCTGGGACCTTTGGGTGCTCTAACAAATATTTCATGTTGAAATCATTTCTATATACAAACCTAGGGGTATTACCTCCACTCTGGAAAAATCTCACTGTTACCCCTGAATACAGCCCATTTCTTCTCCAATATCTGTCTCACCGTTCCACTGATGTTGCCATAAGTTAAAATCATAGATTGAACATTTGGCCCCTTGTCAACCTGTGAGTTATTTTCCACAAGGGAAATCCCCAACAGTGGTATGTACCGAGTACCTCAATCACCTGCTCATAAGTATTAATAGTTATGTCCCTTGGGTAACCTCTGTCTAAAAAAACTGAACAAGAGTTCCCATCCCGTACCTAAAAACCTCCAATTCGGAACGCATCCTTGCCACCCTAACCATTTGCCCCTTGACAATATTTTTCTTTACATGTCCAAGGTGGCAACTTTTAAAATCTAAATAGTCATTAGAGAAGGCGGATTTTCTATACATTTTAGAAATTAATTTTTTGTTAACCATGTCTTTACACATTGTCACATCCAAATAATCCACTCTCTGGTCAGAGTGGTTGGACGTGAACTTGAAATAATCACAAATGCCATTAAGAAAGTCTGAGAACTGTTCCTGTCTACCAGGAAACTTCCACAAAATAAAAAGGTCATCTAAAAACCTCAAATAACAGTACCAATTTTCCTGAAAGTGGCTAGTCAAAACGTGCTTCCTTTCCCAGGAATACATCACAAGCTTAGCAAACAATGGGGCACAACTGTCCCAATTGCTACACCCTTCACTTGTCTAAAGTACTCCCCTTCAAACACAAACCAGTTGTTCTTTAATATGACCTCCATGATCTCAATTATCTTCTGCACTTTTGATTTAATATCTCTGTAATCGTACAACTGTTTTTACTCTGCTTTTTGTTGTGTGACAGAGCTGAATATCTGTTACTGTTACCCTCAGTGAAATCTTTTGTCTAGAGGCCTATCTCTTTTCTCTGTGGGAGAGAGTGAACAGAACTGGTTTAATCTAGCTAGGACCAATCCTGCAAAACTGTTATTGTTGATTAAATAGGTTTCTGTTTCTCTACCTTTAATAGTCAGTGTTTTAAATCAGATATACCTGTTTGCTGAAGCTGTTGTAAGCTGCAGAGAGACTGCCTACTGCCTACTGAGCTATTGGGAAAAGATAAGTATTTATTTTCAATTATCTTCTGCATTTTTGATTTAATATCTCTGTAATCTGTACAACTGTTTTTTTGTCCCCCCCCCCCCCACACACACACACACACAGTTCTTGTGGTGGTCTTATGTCTTAGTGGCTTTGAGTATAAAGTTGATACTGGAGACTCCCTCCCAGTCACATTACATCAGCTCATTCTAATGTCATTCTACTGTTTATAGTGAGAATTTAGCAAAGGCCCAGCCCCTTTATCTTTTGAATATCGAATTATCTCATGATCTTCTGTCTTTTCACTTTCTTACAAAAAAAAAAAAAAAAAGCTGTTTTCTGCCTTTCCTGGAACTAGTGTAGTCCAGATACAGATTTGCTGTATCCAGGACTGTTTGTAAGCTTCTGAGCGGTGCCAAAAAGTCTGCTGTTCAATTTTTCCCTTAGATCTGCTAGTTCTCTCCTGTCCTTCACTTTTACTAGCTTATTAGTCTAGCACTTAAAACAGCACTAAACAAATGCTGCCACAAACACCCTCCATAGGACCACCAAAAGTCCATTCCCGTTAGCTCTCCCCTACTCAGTTGGAGTGCTGTCAGTTCCTGTGCTTTCTCCTAAACTGCCTCATAAACATCGAACACCCTCTCCTACATCCACACTCCACTCCCAACACTCAGCACAATCCTCTTATATCTAAACAACACTCAGATGCACCTTTCAGCCAAGACATCCAACTTTGAAGCCAAGACCATCAAGAGAATCAAATAGTGCACCGAAACATATAGCCCTCCAGACCACCACACAGGCATGAAGAACACATAAAAAAGAACAAACCACCCACAACACAAAACCACAACAAAAGTCTCACCAACTTTTGCAGCTCAAAAGTCCACCCAAACAGCAGAGACCACCCAAGGCGAAACGCAGTGAGACACACCAACACAACACTAATCATGAGACACATCTCTCAAATAAGTGTGTGCCACTAACTCAAGTCCATAAGGCAAAACAGAGTGCTCAACAGTGAGGCACCACTGGGATGAGTGTGAGGCCACATGATGTCCTCACACTAGGCTGAAATCAGGGAAAATTCAGTCAGCTGTCTATCATGTGCTGCAATCCACACACACAAGGCCCCCAAACAACACAACAAACAAATCAAAATATGAGTCTGTTGTTGTGGTGGGTGTGAATGACATGAGACATACCTCCTGACCATGAAGAGAGAGATGGGAGGAGCTCTCGGACTATATTTAGCCCAAGGTATTACCCTAGCCCTGAGAGCAGCCTCACCACCATCACCCAGAATGATACCATACACAAGCAGAAAATGATTGATTTCAACAATTGTCTAAGTCTGTCGATCATGTCATCCCAGGCAGGCAGATACTGGATTCCCCTTGAATGACATCAGAAGCTAAGCTAATTGTTGAAGTCAATCATTTTGTCCTTATATTATGGTATCATTCTGGGTGAAGGCAGGATGCTACTCAGGGCTAAGATCATACGTGCCTGGGCCACATGATCAGAGAACTCCTCCATGTCTCTTTTCATGTAGTCCAGGGAGGTATGTCTCAAGTCATTCACTCCAACATGGACAATGACAGAGTCATATTTGTCGTGGAGTGACTTGAGTGCATGAGTTATGTGGCGGATCCTGGCACCTGACATGCAATAATTTTCTCCTTGTTCAGCCTGGTGAGTGGGACATCAGTGTGCCTGACTATAGAGTTATTAAACTTTCGAGGTCCTAAAGTAGACCCTGGCAAGGATGTGTTCCGAATTGGAGGTTTTTAGGTATGAGATGGGAACTGTTGTTCAGTTTTTTTAGACAGAGGTTACCCAAGGGACATGATTATTAATACTTATGAGCAGGTCACACGTAATTGAGGTACTCAGAATGTACCCCTGCTGGGGATTCCCCCTTGTGGAAAATAACTCACAGGTTGACAAGGGGTCATATGTTCAATCTATGGTTTTAATTTATGGCAACATCAGTGGAAACACGAGACAGGTATTGGAGAAAAACTGGGTTATATTCAGGGGTAACAGTGAGATTTTCCAGAGTATAGGTAATACGCCTAGGTTTGTATATAGAACTGATTTCAACTTAAAATATTTGTTAGAGCACCCAAAGGTCCAGGAAAATGTAATTTCTAAGGGTACGTTTAAGTGTGGTGCCTGTGTTTACTGTAGGTACATTCTGGAAGAGAGTGAAATCTGGGTAGGTGACCCTCTCACGAAGGCCAAATTAGCCACAGGAAACTGTAAGTCAAGGGGTCTGGTATACATTACAGTGTGTACAGGATGTCATCAATTCTACATTGGGAAAACTGACACACCCATTCGAAAACATACTTATGAGCATTTATATGCAATAAGAACTAAAACTGAAAAATAATGCTTTATTTAGACACCTAGAAATTTCTCCCCTTTGCACTGGATTCCAGTTTGGTATTTTACAGACAGTGAAGGAAGACATTAGGGGGGACATTGGCAAAATATACTGGAAACAATGGAATTTGATTGGCAAATGAGGATAAATGCCAATACTAGTCCAGGTATTAATGATTGCTGTTCCCTAATGCCTATTCTGAAATACAAATCTTACTATTTTAACATGATTGTTTTAGTTCCTGATTTGAAATCATATTGTACCTTTAAGTAGTGGTGATGTCATTAACTTTAATTGATGGGAGGTGTTGTTTTTTCACTATTTAAACTACTTGTAACTCTATGTATGTTGTTCTGATGAAGTCCTGAATTTTTATTGACGAAAGCGCTTGACTGGAGATTTTTTTATACTGAATTTTTATAGTGAAGTACCATTAAACTTGTCCCACCGCAGGCTGTTTTCTGGGCAATTTTTTAGGAGGCATTTGTGTTTTATTTAGACTAACAGATTCATCTAGTGTATCTGAAAAGTTTACCCTCAGATATGACATGCCATTATCACAAGATCAGCAGAGGAGATTTAACAAATTTTAACTACCTCTGTTTTTGTGAATCCACTATGTAACTTGCGAGATTGACAAAAAGAGCAATTTCCCTGAATACTTGTTGTAGCTGTTCCTTTCATTTGTGTAAGCATAACATAAAGTCATCTATGTACAAAGACACTGTAATCTAACAATTGAAGAGTGGATAACTGGGGTATAATAAGCCTCTTAATTTCACAGCTTAGGGTTTCTGATATAAAGTGACCAGGAAAGAAGATAGAGGGCATCCCTGCTTTGTACCCCAATGCTTAGAGATTTTGGATGATAAGACACACACCTTAATTCTCACTTTGGAAGCTCTATATAAACGTTTAAAAAAAAATCAACGAAACCTGGGGGAAACTTCATCTTTTCTTGTACTAGGGACAAAAAGCCCATTTTAGTCTATCAAATATTTTTTTCTGCATCTTAGTTTGTGAGTAGCAATAAGTCCTTATTCCCAACAACGTAACCTATGGTAAGACAGGTCTTTGGGAGAATATTGTACATTGTATGACCTTTAATAAATTCTATCTGATTAAAAAGAATCAAATAATGGAAACTATGATCCAATCTGTTTGCTAAGAGAGATGTAAAAAGTTTTAGTCATAGTGTAAGATTAAATTTAGGTGGTAAGGACCTGACAGAAGAGTATTTATCTGATTTGGGAATAAAGCCTATCAAAAGGCTTGTTTACATGAGCTCTGTCTTAATTTCCTAGCAAGTACCTTACTGGCCAGAGCTGTAAAGAGTTTGTCAAAGGGTCACCCCCCCCATTTGATAGGTTTACACAAGCATAACATCTGGCCTTGGGGGTTTTCCTGTCACTGTCTTAGATAAGAACTCCTCTACTTCCTCCCCTGACAACAGACGAACCAATGACAAAAGGGTTTATACCTAATTTAATAAGCTTGTCTATAATGCCTGAGTGGGGTATTGTATCACACAGCTTACCTTGACCTGACCAAGGCTTTTGACAGAATACCCTACTCAGGCATTACAGACAAGCTCACCAGTTTAGGAATAAACTCTTATCTTCTGCTGGATAGCCAACTGGCTCAATGATAGGACCCAAGATGTCAAAATAGGTGAGGCCACCCCCACTCAGTGGCCAGTCACTAGCAGACTCCGTCAGGGATTGGCACTGGACCTGCACCTTCTTGGCAGCTATTTCTCTGAAGTAGAAGCAAATGCTGAAGGTTTATGGCTGACTAGGTTTGCAGATGATTGCAGGCTGGGAGTTATCACCTCCCATGCAGACACTAGCATTCTTCATGAAGGCCTATCTCTGACTAACAAGTGGTGCCAAAGTCATTTTCTTATTCTCAATAATAAGAAATGCGTAATTGTACCTTTTGTGAAGTCAACCATACTAGCAAATTACCATGCTGATAATATGCCCTAAGAGTCGACTCAGTGGTCATGTATCTGGGTACACACATAGACAGTAGCCTTACCTTTGACCACCATGCTGAGAAATTAATTTTATGTTGCACAACATCTAAGTAAGGGTATGGCATCTAGGTCCAAGGAGGTCATTATCCCACTGTTCTCCAACCAGAGTATAGTGTCGCTTTGATATGTACCAGACCAGGCATATATAGCAACTAGAGAGACCTCAGAAGTTCCTTGCAAAAAAAATAAAATAAAATACAATGCATAACAAAGTCTGCCTTATGTAGGCCAACTTAAAACCCTTTCCCTCTACTCAGTCCCCTATAGATTGCTGAGGGTGATCTATGCCTCACTTACAAGGAATCCACAAACCCCACACTTATGAATCTCCCACATATTCTTTAGTCAAACAGTACCAGTACCAGAAACACAAGGTCTAGGGACCTGAATTTTGTCTGTGACTTAAACAGAACATGCTGGAGAGACATAGTTGTCCCAGAGACTGTCTATCCTATGGTACAGGCTTCTCATTCATGTGAAGCTGATTTCATCTACTACCCAATTTAAATGCAACCTAGGGGAATAGGAAATTTACACCAGGCCTGGCACCCATGTTCCTTATGGGCAGAGATGGCTTATAAATGTCTCACCCTCAATGTCCTACGTCAATATTCTTTTGAGAAAATTTGGCCAGGTTTAGAAAGGTTCCCCCAAGTCATGAGCCTAGTCATCTATAAATTCATGAATCTGTGCATGGTCTTGCTCCTGGAATAAAATGGGTATATCCAGATGCTTTAAATATCACTTATCCAGACCCTGTAAATTAATGAAATGAATATCATCATATAAGTCTGAGAAAAAATAGACAAAAAGCCATAGAATCTCTAATGGATAGATAACGGTTATTTGAGTTTTAAGGTCTAGAATCTTCAAAATAGGTCTCTCCACTTGTTGTTGGCTTAGCTTCAATATCAAGTAATGTTGGCTGGATGGAGTGAATTCTGGTTTGTTCATTTTGAGTTGTTTATTTGTATAGCCTGTTCTGTACTGCAAATATTTATGTATGTGATACCTAATAGACTGAAACCTGTCCCAAGCATCTGAGGTACCCTTAGCTAAAGACAAATGTCTGACTGCAACCAACTCAATTTTTTTCCACACAATTTCTTTTAGTGATTTTTCTCTAGCGTGTATAAAGGAAGATCATCTAAGCTTCTTCGACCAATGCAAATAGAACAGGTCATAATGGCCAGAGAAGTTATTTATTTTCTATTTTTTAACCAGGTAAGTGGGCTGGTCAAACAGACCCTTTTCAGCCATGACCTGGAAAAACAAACAATTTTACTTAATAAACTCAACAGTTTGAAAATTAGTATAAAGAATACAATTAAATGCAATTTTGTTGAAACAGAACAGCATGATAAATAAAGGCATTAATGGCTGAATTATGCTGTGTTTAGCAAAAACAGGTAAGTTGCATTAAAATGCATACATTTGGCATAGATTATCTACATGCATTATATACAGTACATACATTATATACAATACATTCATAGGTTTCAGTCTGTATTGTTGAGGTGCAAAATTAAGATCTGAGGCCTTGTGACTAATTAGAGGTGAGGGTGGTTATTATTAACCATTGTCAATAAAGCAGTTATACTGGCTTTCTTTGTGTAGATGTTCAGAGCCAGCATTTTAAAACTAACAAGTGAATTGTGACATCTAACACTAGATGGCAGTTCATGCCACAGTGCAGAGCCTAATTTTGAAACATGCTCAACCAAAGAAGTTTTAAATCGGTGGCCATGTTAATAAAATACTGTCCTGTTTTGAGCTTCTTAAGGAATAGTTGTAGTCCATGATAAGTTTTCTTTTAAATGAGGGCAGTGGCTCTCATTTGTGACTTGTAGTTGTTTGGTGTTATAGGAACAGTAGAAGGTTAGTAGTGATAGCACATATTCCAGCATGGAAAGGAAAACATTTTTTGACAAAAGATATGGCTGCTACAGGAAACAGAAGTGAGAAATGTGATGGCAGAGCTGTAATTGGTACAACACTTTGTCGATAATGTTGTCAGTACGAGAAGAAAATGTGAGAGACTGGTCAAGGGTAAGACCGAATATTTGTATTCATGGATCTGGGAGATGGTATTACTGAGGTTATCTGTAATGTGAATACTAGACAGATGAGGTATTTTCCATGCAGATGTGAAGATCATAGTATTGGTCTTTCTGTGTTTGATTTGGGAGTGGTTATTAAGGGTCCAATGGCACAATGAAAGTCAGTCTTGGAGCTGTATTTGGAGGTTACTTTGACATTTATCAGTCTGAAGTAGGATAATGTGATCAGCATAAAGAAAAAGGATGGAAGAAGGGAGGTTTTCAAAAATGTCATTTATAAATAAAGAGAAGAGAAGACATCCAAAAACTGAACAATGAGGGATCTCAACATTGATAGTAGTGAAAGAAGAAATTTGGTTTATGGACTCGAAATCTTCTGGCTTCCAGATAGCTTTAGAGTCAGTTATTAAACAGAAGCTTGAGGATGATAGTTTCAAATGCCCTAGATGTATTTACAAATATTCTAGCAGTGCCAAACCCATCATTAATATTATTGTAGGTGGTCTAGGCAGTAGAGAGAGCGAAAGGAAGTTGTTATGCTAAAACCATTTTTAAAATCATGTTATCTGCTAGAAGGCCACAGCTATTCAAATTGTATTGGGGCATGGTCTGAAACAGAGACTGGATCTCTATGAAAGGATCTTATCATAGGAGTGTGTTCTCTGGAGATAAATATTTTGACCATACCTAAAGGTTTAAGAAAAAAAATAGCTTTCTTGCTTCATTAGTTGTACCTCTCAACTGTCCAGATTTTCACAGAATGTCCAGATTTTTGGTCTGTTCCTTGTAAATGTTTGGCTTTCTGGCAAATCATTGAGGACAGAAATCAGAAAATGACAGGCATTTAAGATTCAGACTTCATACACTTCAGAAAATACACGCTAATGAAAAGCCTGTTATTCTATCAACTTTCTAAGTTTATGAGAGCAATATTTAAACATTGTCCCTATTTTGGGGGCTTTTCTCCCCATTATTTATGGCTTCGCCCTAATTTTCTACTCTAAGTTGTTGAAAGTTATGTCATTATGTGTAAGATTAAACTCCAAATTCCAGACCATAATACCATTCTTTTATCAAGCAGGATCTAATTTTCACTACTTCCATCAAGTCCCTCTGTAGGACAGCAGGGGTAATGCATACACTGATAATTAGTCATTTGCTATGAGCTAATAATAATAATCTGCTATATCTGATAATCTGCTTTAATCACAACACACCTTCCTAGATCACCTTGTCACAAGTCATGCACTATAAATGAAAAAGCTCTTTCACCAGTACAACTCCTTCTCCATGCCCACTGCACTCGGTAGCAGGAAGAGAGAGGTTTTCATCCCTTTCTATTAACCATGGCATGTTCATCTTGCTTCAAGTGCATCTCGTCTACTGAAACTACTTTTGGGTCTAATTTCTTTATATAGAAAAATACCTTTTCTGTCTTAATGGGATGCTTAAAACCATTAATATTCCATGACAATAACTGTACCTAACAAAATTATGTTTCATAGCTTTACATAGTTCAGATATATAAGCACAAACATAAGTAGCATACTGTAGAGCATAACAGCATCTCTAATAGCTGGCCAACATATCTGTCTCAATCCTAAGTTGGATCCAGAAAATATTAGATCTAAAAGCTGCATCAAAATAGTAACAACAGCATGAGGAGGACACAACATGTAACAAGCACTAGAAAAGAGAGAAATTGCCATACATGACTGCTCAATAAGAACACAATATGACACCAGAGCAAGATTTAAATCCTAGGATGAGGCATATTGCTTCTTTTTGGATAAAGATCTGGGTAGGCATTCACAGCAAGTTGTGACAAAAGGAGATACTGCCAGAACAACTTGTTGGAATTTTGTAGATAATCATTATTTGTGAATATCAACATGATTCATAAGCTTCTGTTACAAAATAAATTAATATTGTATGTCATATAAGATGGTTTGTACAGACATGTGCTGAAGTGATATTTTGTGGAGTACTCAGTGTAGAGATGCATCCAGAGTATACCCTACTGGAAGAGAACAGAAATGTACATAAACTATTGTAACTGTGTAAATGTATGTATTTTAATAGTGGAAACTGGAACATGGACGGTTAACTTGCAAAACTTTAGAAAAATAGTTGAAATTAAATTACTTTATAACTGTGCCATAAAGATGGTTTTAATTCAGCATGGAGACAGGATGTCTAAAACTAGGGAGCCTTCTGCATTGTCTTGTAAGTGTTTTAATCATTTATGTCTTCCAGCAACTGCAAAGATCTGTGGGCTATGTATTTTCACAGGGAGATGCTAAATGCTGGCAATTTCTAGCAACATGGGGTTTAGATTGGGAACTAAAATCAGATGACAAGAAGTTATGTCATTCTGTAAGCTAACCCAGCAGTAATATTTGAGATATTAATTTAAGAACTCTCTGAGAGAGGCAGAGCATTCTATATTTGTCTTTGACATGACATCAGCTGGAAAACCTATTCACCACACTTGCCTTGCTCTGTAATCAGCTAACTGGGGTACAGTAATTTCTTTTAGATATAGTCAGGAATATAGCTGAACTTAATTTAGATGTTTTTCTTTATTTGAGACTGTCCTGCAATGTTGTTTTAAGTACTTCCTGTGATTTTGAACTCTGATGTAACTGTGATTATTTACTGAGTATTTTTTGTTCTTTTATTATTTATTATTAAATATATTTAAAACTTTCATTGTGGCTGATATTTGTGAGACATATTTAAGTTCTGAGAGTACTTGTGTATTTATTTGGTGACATTGTGGGCCACGCCTAATAGTCTTGCTCTTGGTCAAACTACCATGTGTATTGATAGTAACATTACACAGTAAGATTGGACACCCTTTGTTAAGGGGCTTAAAGTAACTGATAAGGAGTGACTGGTGGCAGTGATAACTATCTTGTAGTCTGGGCAGAAGGGGGCATAGTTAATAAATCTGTGCTAACCTTTCCCACGCACATGTGTGTGTGTGTGTGTGTGTGTGTGTGTGTGTGTGTGTGTGTGTGTGTGTGTGTGTGTATGTGTGTGTGTGTGTGTGTGTGTGTGTGTGTGTGTGTGTATGTGTGTGTGTGTGTGTGTGTGTGTGTGTGTGCGCGTATGTATAGAAACCAAACCTCAAAAATTGTGAGTCAGCTACTTGGGCAGGGATACGATGCACTGTTTGGACAGAAAAGGGTGCTGGAGGCCTTGGATTGGTCACACAGCTGAGATATCAAATCTATAGCTACGCTAGTGGGGAGTCATACTGGGGATCTGGAGAAGGAGAGACAAACCAGCCCCATACTGGTGTCTGTGTGCTCTTAAGGGAAATTACACTTGATGCAGAGAGCTGCATCTGGAAATACTGTATGTGTACCTGTTATCCTCCCAGTGTGTACATCCCCCACTGTTGCTGTTGAGGATTGAGGATCCCTGATTATTGGGCCAGTGGTGGGGTGTCACACAAGTAATGAAGTCTGATATGCATTTTCCATCCAGTCAATCCAAGAATCTTTTCCACACATCCCACCCTCAGTGTCTGTGGAATATATTATAAACTAGATTATAATGGCTTTTTACTGCACAGCAGCTTCTGGATGATTTGTTTTCTTGATATTTTATAATCATGAAATCAAGACGTCAGTGTATGCATAATATGTGTGTGTGTGTGTGTGTGTCTGTATATATATATATATATATATATATATATATATATATATATATACATACACACACACACATACATACATACATACACACACATAGATATACATGGATCTATGTCAGATGATCGAAGTTTCGGAACTTTGAGCATTAAAACAAATAATAGTTTTAATTTTGCATGCAGAGAGGCTGTTGCTCAATGCATTTGTAGTTGCATGTCAACATTTGCAATGTCAGTGTTTTCTGGGTCAGTATTTGTGAGCATTGACATTTGGGTCATTCGATCAATATATATATATATATATATATATATATATATATATATATATATATATATATATAGATAGATATAGATATATGTGTGTGTGTGTGTTCAGTGCTCAAGGTTATAGAGATCAAATTTAGGACCTTAAAAGGCCTCCAAAGAGATCGCCACCAGCAAATCTAGAGTTAAACACCCGTTCACTCATCAAACTATTTAAACCATGTTCAAACAAGGTAACAGTCTCCAGCTTTCTAATCTTAAGCGATACAGAGTTCCACCAACATACAACTCTGAAATGAAAGGAATTTTGCATAAAACTAATGCCCTAAAAATTTTCATGGAGTCAAACCAGCCCCAAGTGCCTGGAAAAGTGAAATAAAAAGAAAAAAAATCCAGTGCATCAGGGTAGGAAGTCTGTTATTCCAGAAATGGTGTTCAGATAGACCGGTTTTGCTTATAACTCCTCATCAGTATCTAAACTGATTTCTTCCAAGAGCCCTCATGTCAGAAATACCATGTGATAATGAAACATCAATCCAAAAATAACAAGTATTATAAAGGACAAACAATAGTAAAAAAATAAAATAAACAAACATAAACTCATGTTAAACAGAGTACAACATTCCTAGATCTGTCAGCATGTAAAATAGTATTCTTACCTCATTATAGTTCTATCAAAAAATGTATAGCAAGAGATGATGCATGTTAAAATTACATGATGCCGCTTAGTATTTTACAATCTGTGTGTGTGTGTGTGTGTGTGTGTGTGTGTGTGTGTGTGTGTGTGTGTGTGTGTATATATTTTTTTCATTCTCTATTTTTTCCAAAAATGCATAGGACTAATCCAAGTATAATCACAGATATTCCATAAAGTATATTCAATTATTATCAAATATGGACATAAACTAATAGCATTAAACACACTGCAGATCAAATCACTGACAATATAATATGGTTAATCCCAAAAAATAAAGCCAAGAATATAACCTACTATGTTAGCAGTATTGCTCAAAGCATTGTTCTCTCTAATTAGTCAGATGATTTTGTAAATTAGTTACATATCTGACCCGTGTAACACAATCCGTCTCCATGAGAGAGGCACTGGGAACTAAGGTCGGGTGGCACGATGCCAGGGTAATCCTATGGGCTAGGCTTGTAAAGGCTCCAGGGACGTTAGCTTAGTACACACCTATGAACCTATGACTGTATATCTTGCTTGGATATGTTGCAAACAATGTTTCTATAATGCACTGCTACATATCTGGCAAGTAATAGCACTTAAGTGTGCTGTGATACATTCGTTAAACATCCTAGTAGTTTGTCTTACATAAAAACCTTGACAAATACAGAATGCAATGTAAATTAAGCTCTTAGTGGTACAAAAATTATATTTACCTACTGTAAAACTTCTGCTTGCTTTAGAGGTGGAGAAATACTTCTCTGTGGCAATCCCTTCACAAAGTTTGCAATTGTCACAGGTAATGCACCTAACCCTGCTCATTACTGGTTTATGTTGTGTATAATATCTATTTCTACTTAGCATCTGTCCAAGAGTTTTGTTATTCTTATAGCTAAATTTACATTCTTGCAGGATAAGACTGCTACGTAAAGGGCAATCTGTAAAATCGCTCTGTGTCTTTGAATAAGCTTCCATATTTTAAAAATATTAATAGTATAAGTCATGACAAATCTCAGGCCTGTGTGTATATCCCCATCTCCCCAATTGTTGTACTCCAATAACTCATTTTTATCCTTACAGTCACTCAGTTTTTGTAGTTTCAGTCAGTCATTTAGGATAGTCCCTATGCTGTCATCTGTTTGCCAATTCCTCTGTCACATTTTGTAGGAAGGTTCCTGACTATATATTCTTTTAAGTCTCATAAACTATGACGTAGGAATGCTCTTGGCAGTATGTCTAGGATGCCGCCTGCTAGAGGTGAGTACTGAGTTTTTACTGCATGTGTTATGTGTATGTCAGTAACTAATGTCCTCACGCCTTCATAAATCAGAGCCAGTACTGTGCTTCCACATCATCAGTTACTGATGACTACACCTCCTGACAGATTCCACCAGAGCCAGGTACCCACTCCCTAGTTATAGCTCTGCAGCAGTTTAACAAGATATTGCTGTATGTGGTAAGGAGAAGTAGGGTCATTCATTTCAAAGATATCTATCCAGTTCCCAATTTCATAGTTCAGGATATATGCTAGAACTTGATCATATAAAACCTGATTTAAAACAGGCGGAGCACTTTCCAATTACAAGGAAAATTTAACAAGTGTGACTATAGGTGAAAGTGTATCATGTTCACGTGGATGAGGCAGTCACAGCAAAGTTATTCTACATCTCTTTGTTTTCCTGCCATTAATAGTTTGTCTTAAATGTTAATTTAAATATGAGATGTTTAGATGAATTAGGCTGTTTAAAATGTTAAATATGCTCAACAAAGTTAAACTTGCATGCGATCATTGAATGTAACTGACATTACTACATGCTTATCAAATGTAAAGAAATGCACATCAACTCCTTTTAATAACTGTTGTTAAGATTATTCATTTTATCACAATATTTGGTAATTCTTTGCATCTAAGCAAATGTGGAATTGAATTTTACCGCTAAATGCATTGCGTATGTGGGAGGGGGACACACTTCACTAACTGACTTATGAGTTTTCAGCAAAGAAGGCACATTTAATACATTTTACATTATGATTTGTTCATGATGCAGTACCATAATGAATGCCTTTTATGTATGCCTGGCACTGATTATCTCTTTCAGAGGCTTTGAAGAGATGCTGCGCAAAGCTTACTCTGCCCTGC
>NC_056731.1:1025184762-1025212262 GCF_019279795.1 Protopterus annectens | reverse complement strand
ATAGCTGTGTGAAATTACCTTCCATTCTCTACATAAATATTCTTGCTACTTCAGCATTAGAGCTGTTGAGGACGTCTACAGTTATGTGTGGGCATTTCTTGTTAGCAGTGTCGTTTACTGTGTGGTACAGACAAGGGTCAGAAATGGTTCGCTTACCATGTTAGCACATGCAAATCAATAGGAAGTGTATTTCTTTACTATTTTCTTTACTCGCTTACATAATCACACATTCAATCCGTTTTAGCAAAAATGTGGGTTTGAGATCATTTTGTCAGTGTTAATGTCACATGCAATTAAAGGCAACTTAGTAAGAAATGATAAACTGACCTCTCAGAAAGTCATTTAAAAATTCTAATCAGGTTAATGTTCTGAAGAATTATTATTAGAATTGAGGTTAATTGAATTTGAGGTTTGGGATAGGACCCTTTTGTCTCAGGCTCTGTGCACATTAACACATTTAAACTATATTCTATCGGCATTTACTCTTCAGCACAGCATTACAGCCATGAATCTGCTAAATAAGTTCACATCAGATTTCTCAAACTCCTGCCTATTGATGCCCCAACAAAACTGGCATTGGAAACTACATTTTATTTAACAATCACACTGGAGATCAGGTGGCTGAGCTGCTTGCAGCTAATTTATCGGCATACAGAGCATCTTTTATCGAGGTCTCTGTTACCAGACAGCTAAATATTCTTCAGTAATTGCCAACAGAAGAGAGTTGTATTACTACACAATTTCAACGTAAGCATGCATGCTATGAAACATCATGTCAGGGAAATGAGCATCTTAACAATTTAAAAAAACATTTTTGGCAAGACTGCATACTTAAGTTGTATGTCATATGTTTCCAATATGGTAGATGCTCATTATGTGTAGATGGTATTCTTCATTTAATATAAAATTATGATGTCATATAAGAACAGTTAAACTGCAGAACTTGAATATGTGAACACAAAATAGGTCAACATGGCAGCAACTTTATAGGTTCATAGGTTCATAGGTTCATACTAGGCTATCTGCCCGAGGGCATTTATAAGCCTAGCCCATAGTTTTGTGGCTTACGCCACCCCTTTAGTTTGGAGAAACTATGCCCATTATTTTGCTGTGCCTCTGTCGAGCAGTGACACTGAGGTAACCCCTGGGGTGTATCTGCGATCTCCCATCCATTGGTCAAGATTCCTCTTGAACAAGGCCAGCGAGGTGCTCTGCCTCACATAAACCAGGATTTTGTTCCACAGCATAGGGAGTCTTTGGGTGATGAATCTATCCCTCCAGCATGTCCTATTAATAACCGTGTCGAGGTTTAAGTCTCCGCCCTTGTGGCTCTGAGGGATCTAGATTTTTGAGATGAAGCATGTTCATCAAATCTGGGTTTGACATGGCCTTGTATGTCAGGCATAGGTCACCTCTGAGCAAGCGGTAAGCAACTGAATATAACTGGAGTTCTTTCAGTCGGGCAGCATAAGACAGATTTTGAGACCCTTTATCCTTTTGGTGAGGAACTTTTGTGGCCTCTCCAGCTGCTGCAAGTGTCGGGTCAGATACATTCCGAATGGGGCATTGTAATCGATCATTGGTCTGATGAGTGATGAGTATAGGGAGACTATGACTTCCCTTGATCTAGATGTGAATCCCTTCATGATAAGGTGGGCAATGTAGAAGGTCTTCCTAACTACTTTAGCAATATGAGTGTCAAATGAAAGGCTACTGTCAACCTGGGTTCCCAGGTCCCTAATAACTTCTTCTGTGTCCAGGGGATTGCCACCTATATGATAGCTAGGGGTAACCTTATTTTTCCCGAAGGATATGACTATGCATTTCTTGGCATTTAACTTTAGGCCATGGCTCTGGCACCAGTTATCCGTTTCTGTGAGACCCTTCTGAAGGATATCTGTGTTGGATGTGTTTTCAACTACGGCACCCAGTTTGCAGTCATCTGCAAACTTTGTCAGCCATAACCCTCCTGTGTTTGCTTGTACTTCAGAAAAGTAGATGCCAAACAAGAGTGGGCCCAGGACTGAGCCCTGTGGGACACCACTTGTGACAGGCTTTGAGTCTGACATGGCGCCAGCAACTCTGACCCTGTGGGTTCTGTCACTCAGCCAGTTTGCAACCCATCTTGTAATGTATGGGTTTACATTTAAGTTGATGAGTTTTTCAATGATACCCGAGTGAGGTATTGTATCAAAAGCCTTCACCAGGTCTAGGTAGGCTGTATGGACTGCCTTTCCTCGTCAATGGCCTTGGTGACTGTTTCGAAAAAGTCAACCAAGTTTAAAAGGCATGATCTGCCTTTGACAAAGCCAAACTGGGTTGGATCCAAAGTCTGCAAGTTCCCTATGTCTTTATTTATGAGATCCATTATGATCCTCTCCATGGCTTTGCAGATAAGGCTTGTCAAGCTAATGGGACGGTAATTTCCAGGGTCGGTGGAGGCACCGCCTTTGTGGAGTGGGACCACAGTCACTGTGCGCCACTCCTGGAGTGCGTATCCGGAGGTGAGACTAAGATTAAACAGCTGTCCTAACTGTGGGTTTAATTCCTCGTTGAGTTCATGGAGCACACAGCCGGGGACACCATCAGGTCCCATGGATGCTGTGTTCTTTGCCTTGAGAGAGCAGTTCTCACCTGGGCGTTAGAGATGTTTGGGGGCTACAATCATTTGGTATAGATATCTCTCCTTTAGGGGAGGGGAGAAGTTTGCACTGAACCTGTCAGCCAGTATGTTGGCAATGTCTGTAGGATCAGTAATCTTCACATCATTTTGAACTAATTCTGAGCATATCTGGGAGTTTCCTCCTAGGTTTCTGACATAGCTAAAGAATGCCTTATGGTTGTCTTTAGAGTCCTTAGCTATTTTTTCTCAAAATTAGCTTTGGATGATTTTATGAGAGCTCTTAGTTTTTACTTATAGTGATCAGCGGTGTCTTACCTTTTAAGGATTTTGCTCTATCTTGTAATAGCTTTCTCCTTTTGTTGTAGAGTTTGTTTATGGCTGGGGTCCACCAGACTGGATGCTTGCCTTTGGTACAAAGAGTCTTTGTTTTGCTTGGGATTGCCTGATCCATGCAGCCCTGCAGGTGCTGGTAGAAGGCATTTGTAAGTGATTCAGCGGTTTGAGTAATGTTAACCGCCGGCTCAGGGGCCTTAAAGGAGACCACACTAGTCTTTAGAAGTGTGAAGTCGGCTTCGAGAAGTTCTTTACTGTGGTCTTTTCATTTCGGTGGGGCGGGATGAGGACCTCCAGCGAGATTAGTTTGTGATCAGATCTCACCAGTGAGGGGTATACTTCTGGCGTTGAACATTGTGCTCCCATGTTCGTGATGATGAGATCAAGTATGTTTTCTCCTCTTGTGGGGATGGTGACTAGTTGTTCCATGGCATTTGAGTTTATGAATTCCAGGAACTTTTGGGCTAGAGTGTTTGGGCTTGAGTAGTGTTCCCAGTCTATATTAGGGTAGTTGAAGTCACCTAGTATGATGGTGTTCGGAGATACATTTATCCCTCCAGTGTTTTCAGGAAGGCCATATGAGGTTCCTGAGTTTGCGAGGTGGCCTGTAACATGTTACAAATTGCAGAGCAATCTTGCCTATGGTTAATTGCACCTGGATGGTTTCCGATGCATCGTGCGATGCCACCAATCTTGAGGTGTGGGTGTCCTTGATGAATATGGATACCCCCCTCCTTTCTTGGTATTGTCCGGGTTTTGGGGCCGGAATGCATGATATGAGGTAAAACCTGATAGTGCTGGGGTGCTCTCAGGAGCCTTGAACCAGGTTTCTGTCACAGCACAGACATCGATGTTCTCCATACTGAGAAGGGCCTCGAGTGCGTGCATCTTGAGGTTGAGACTTCTGGCATTGAGCAGCATTACCCTTAGTTTTTTCTTTGTTTTGTTCTAGGGTGGTAGGTTTAGAATTTGAGCCTTGCCTAAAAAGGCACTATGGGGTGGCAAGAGCCTTTGCCAAAATCCGGAATCCCAGGGTGACAAGTGCAAGCCATCCCTTGCGAAGCAGCGTGGCTTGTCCAGCATGTCATCCCAGGCAGACAGACATTGGATCCCCTTTGAATGACATCAGAGTTTAAGCCAATTGTTAAAGCTGATCATCTTATCTCTGTATTGTGGCATCATTCTTGGTGAAGGTAGGATACTGCTCAAGGTCAGGGTCATACCTGCTTGGGCTACATAATCAGAGAGCTCCTCTATGTCTCTTTTCATGTAGTCCAAGGAGGTACGTCTCAGATCGTTAACACCAGCGTGGACAATGATTGAGTCGTACTTGTACCTGCTGTTGAGAGACCTGAGTGCATGCGTTATGTGGCAGATTCTAGCACCCGACAGGCAGCTTACTGTGACCTTCTCCTTACTCAGTCTGGTGAGCGGGACATCAGTGTGTCTGACTATGGAGTCACCAATGACTAGTGTGTCTGGCATTGTGTTTGGCCTTAAGGGCTGTGACTGCTTGACACTCTGACTGTGTGGTCTATGTGTTGCAGGTGTTGTGTTCTGAGGTGGTAGTTGTTTGGGTGTCTGCTTTGGTGGCCTCTGCTGTTTTGGTAGATTTTTGATCAGAGCCTCCGAGTATGTCTTTGTGTGTTTATGTGTATGATTTGAGGTTGTGATGGTATTATGTGAGACTGGGTCTATAGTGTGTGTGGTTACCTTCTCCTCCTGTCTGGTCATGCCAGTCCTATGTTGAGAGAGCTCAGCCTCCAGTTTGGCCATATAGTTGCATCTCTTGCATGTATTTGTGTTTTGTGGGAGGAGGAGAGGGTTGTCTGTGTACATGAGGCAATTGTAACATTGCCTCAATATTCCCAGGTTCACCAGCTGAGCAGGAGAGGACATTAGCAACTGATCCCTCGACATGCTAGAAGGAATAGACAGAAAAACTTAAGAAAAGGTTCTGGGGGATGTGGGTGACCAAGAAATGGGGTTTGCTTTTTTGGGGTACTTTCTATAACAAGAGTGCTGTATCGAGGTGATAAGTACTGTAGGAGCAAGTGCTTCGCTATACAGATAGAGAATAGTCTACTTGGGAGTCAAGTAGAAATAATTTATAGTTGTAGGATACACTAAATAGAACAGTAGTATACTTTGAGGAAGGTAGTTTTAAGGGAAAATTTGAAGAGTGGACTTTAGGTAGCCCTAATAGTTTAAATCTGATTAACTGGCGCTGCCCTAGTGTGCAACGGTAGCAGCTCCGCGCTAAAGCGTGCTTTATAGCAGGGGGCTGGAAAAAACAGGAAATGACCCAAAATGGCCGACGAATTACTAGTTGCTGCTTCTAACCACTCCTCTGAGGACAAACAAGCAGCTCAGTACTCCCCACTCCCACTGGTGAGTAAAGAAACTACCTCTGGCCACACAAGAAAATGGAGGAACACAGAAACCAAATACAAAGCCCAGGGATCAGCAAAATCTGATCACTGGAACAACTAGCTAGGAAAGTTTAGGAAAGGAGAAATATTTTTGTTTTTTTTTGCAAACAGACAGAAAAAAATGCAGTAAATGCTTTGTTTTCGACTAAATTGCTATCAAAGGCTGGTACACTTGAGTGTATTAGCCTGTTTGTTACTTTAAGCAATAATTTAGCCCACAAGTGCAATCAACAATATAAGCTCACAAAAACAGGAAAATAAGGTAATAAAACAGTAATATAGGCACAAACAGTAGTCGAAAAGCTCAAAAGATCAAAAAATGCAAACTAAAAAGTTTAAAAAATACTTATGATCAAGAAAGTTGCTTTTTCTGCTCTCTGCTGGCTTAGGAACTCTGCAGGGGACCACGAGGAGCTATGCCTAATTCTCTAATGCCAGAAAAGCCTGCCAAAGCGTGCTTTATAGCAGGGGGCTGGAAAAAACAGGAAATGACCCAAAATGGCCAACGAATTACTAGTTGCTGCTTCTAACCACTCCTCTGAGGACAAACAAGCAGCTCAGTACTATATATAACCTGGTCATTGTTGCTTCACAGCAAGAAGTTCTCCATCTTGCTTCTTGGCTGGGATGTTTTCTGTCCTCCCTGTGTTCACATTTCTCTGGGTTCCCTGGTTTCATCTCACATTCTAAAGACGTAGTAGGTGGACTGAACTCAGTAAATAGGCTGTATGTGTGTGTGCTCACTAAATTGGCTGTAGGTGTGGGAGTGTGTGTGGTATGCAAGAACAACTGCAGCAGGGCTTGCCACCCAGTAGTGTGAACATTGCTTCTAGATGATTGTCACAGTTGACGTGACACCCTGAGCAAAAATGGGAAAAGGGGGTTGTGGATGGATAGATGGTAGATTCTTAATTTTAGGGTCCTAACAAAAAGATCAGAAAAAAATCTAATGCACACAGAACTGTGAAATATATAAATGAATAAAGCAGCACAGAGAACAAGTACAATAAATGCTAACTGGTATTTTTCTAATGGTTTTAATTAAAAGAATGTTGTCAATGACTTCAAATTATCAGGAAACTACAGAAGGGGTAATCTTGAGAAGAAAAAAAAACAGAGCAAATATTAGGTTTAGAAATAATAAATATAATTCTAATGTCTTTTTGACCCAAGTGAAACACCATTAATCACAATATAACAGACTCAGGTAGTAGGCTACTGTGCATCATGGGTTGTTGTTGTTTTTCTTCTTCTTCTTTCGGCTTTTCCTGGTTAGGGGTCACCACAGTGGAACTCCAGTCTGCTAATGATTGGCAGTAGATTTTTACAATGCCGAGGTGCCAGCTCGATGCCCAACCTTCAGCGAAGGCACGCCCATTCACGCATGTCTTTCGAACGCCACTCGACCGTAATTTCATTAAAAATTTATACTGCCATTGCTATCACATGATTTCAAAAACTTATAAGGACAGTAAACTAAAAAAGCATCAGATGATATCAAGAAATGAGATAGGGAAAACAAAATGACCATTACAACATCCAATTTAAACATTGCAGGGATACCTAGGTGGAGATATAAACAGTAAAATTAAAATGGTAATTATATAGCTGTCAGACTGAGAACACACAGCAGCAACTTAAAAGTAAGAAATTCAGAAAAATGATTCCCACGCATACATACAAGTGTGAGACAGAGATAGAATACCACATTTTTTGTAATGCAGACTATAGCAGCATGACTATGAATTTATTTTTTGCAAAAAAAAAAAATAGAAAGTAAAGTACCAAAGAACAGTAAACAAAATTCATGACCCTTTCTGAAACAGATGAATATAATAAATAGGAAAACAAGTTTGCTGGAATTGTTGTTGCTTCCAAGTTACCTTCATTCTTCCACAGCAAATGACACACATTTACCATGCTGAGAAAAACAGCAGAAAAAATGACAGTTCTGTAAGATCTTGCCACAGTAGTAGATGTTCTATTTATCAGTGTTGTGGTATTCTTTATTCTTGGGATATCTTGCTGAGGGTAGCTTCATGTCTGCCTAGCATACTAAGGCATTTACACCTTCCAGGTGTCGTACATCATATGTATGTCTTACGTGCCAGAAGTAAGGTATGTCAGTGTCATATGGATGCCTAATCCTAAGAACTGAACTGCCCCAGGAGAACTGGAACAACCCCAGAGAAACAATGATATGCACATCCATGAAAGGAATCAGAAAGAGATAAGGACTGAATAGGGACCCCTTGGCCAGAAGTAGGTCAACAGAAAATAATTGTGGGCAGGAGGGAGGGACAGAATACTGCAACTGTGAGAAACAGGACATTCGCTGTTATGGTAAGACCTCACACAACTGTACTATGTCCTCCTTTATCACTGTTGTAGTGTTCTTTACTCTTGGGAGAGTACAAAAGCTATCGGAAGATATGGAGGGAGGACGGCAGAGAATAGCCCTCCACAAACCCATGAAGGATAGTCCTGGCAAATCCTGCCCTGGCCCTGGAAATGACATCCAACTTACAGGGTTTGGTAAGAGTGTGGATAGAAGACTAAATAGCTTCCAGTATGGATTGAGTATCCAGACCCTTGAAAAAAGCACCAGAAGAAGCCACTGCCCAGGTAGAATGAGCACCAACATGAGAAAAACTGCTTGCCTCGAAAAAAATAACAAAAAGTATGGGCCTTAGAAATCCAGGAGGAGATGGTTTGCTTAGAGGATTGCTACAAACCCTGTCCTTGTAAAAAGCCAAAAAAGGAGGAACAAGCATGAGAGCTTGAAGTTCAGAAACTCCCTTGGCAGAAGTAAAAGCCACAAACAATACAGCTTTCTGAGTACAATGCAGCGGGGAAGAAAAGGCAGGCTCAAAAGAGGACGGAGTCAAATTTTCAAGAACAAAATTAAGGACCCAACAAGAAGGAATATGTCTTTTTGGAGGCCTGATATGAAGGACTCCTTTAAGGAACTGTCTCACTTCAAAACTAGAAACTAAAGGTGGACTCAGTGGCAGACAGGCAGAACTGTTTGACAAATAACTTTAAAGGAAAACTATGCCAAACTGGCATTGAGCATAAAGAAGGACCATAGGGACCTCCTCAGAAAAAGGGTTGAAACCGTGGTTGAGACACCAAATAGAAAATCTTCCATTTAGCTATATACACTTTTCTAGTAATGTTTTTGCTGGCCTCCAGCAAAACCACAAACACAGAAAATTGGTGTCTAAAGGAATGAAAACCCTATCACCCAAAGTATCACTTGAATGTGGACAAATGAGGGTGATGGTGAGACTTGTGTGAGAAGATCCATCCTGTGAGGTAACTTGTGATGATTGCCCCTGCCCACGTAAAAGTGAAAGGGAAAATAGTAATGTCTGGGCCAAAGGGGAGCCACCAGCAAGGTTTTGGGTGTGTACCACATGATCTTGTACAAGACCCTGGGAAGTAGGGAAGAGAAGGATAGGCATAAGAAACATCCCCTTCCAAGAAAAAGGCATGGCATCCACTCTCTGAGCCAAAGGATGTAACAATCTGGAAGAGAACTGAGAAGTCTGTTTAGAGGGGAGGCAGAAAGATTTACCTGAGGTGTACCCCACCGAAGTACAATGTCTAAAAACACCTCCCTGTGAATCATCCATTCCTGAGGATTTGTCTTGGGTCTGCTCAAGGAGACTGCCATTAGATTGTACTCAGAAGGGATGTAAACTGCCTGAAGAACCAGGTGATGGTAGACTGCAATATCCCAAGCCTGAACAACCAGCCTACAAAGTAGGTAAGAGTTTGTGCTTCTTGCTTGCTGATGTTCCACATGGCTGTGATATTGTCTGTAAAAATCTTTCAAGGGAGTGAAGGGCATGAAAAGCTAGGATTAGAGCCGTCATCTCTTTGAGTTTGATATAGTCTGGCATCTATTGATGGGGCCAAAGACTCTGGACGTTTAGATTATTGGAGGAAGCTCCCCAAACTTGATCAGAATCATCTGTATACAGCTCCTGAGTAGTGGGAGGAACCTGAAAAAGCAGACCTGGATTTAGGGAAATCTGCTGAATCCACCAGTTGATTTTGAGCTTGAGACAAGGTAAGAGAGGGATCAGATACTCCAGAGAGTGGCAGTGCTGAAGCCAAACAGTCTTATGATACCACTGAAATTTCCTCATTTGGCGAAAGGAATCATGGGCATGTACCCCAGGCTCAGAGAAATTCCCTTGCAGGAAGGGCTGGAAATCAGCAGCTAAAAAGAGGATCTTGGGAAGTGGGGGGCAAGCCAACATTGGGATGGTCTAAATCCTGTAACCCAAACACCTTTGGCCCTGAGAAGAAGTGAACACAGACTTTATGAGACTTAGGGTGAAGCCCACACTGTGCAGTAGAAGCCCAGTGAAGTGTAGATTTTGAAGCAGTAGTTGCATAGAGAGCTTGAATTAGAAGGCCATCCCAATAAGGGAATACCTGAATTCCCTGAAGTCTACATAAGGCCACCTCAGAGGCCAGCATACCTCTCAACCTCTTAGTGCAAGAAATCTGGACAAGGACAAAAATAGAGGGGGGGGGGCAAAAGCCCCAAAATAGGGACTTTTTTTTTAAATATAGGCCTTATAAACTGAAAACGCAGATAGAATGACAGGTTTTGCATTAGCGTGCATTTTCTGAAGGGTATGAAGTTTGAATCTCAATTGTCAGTCATAATTTATTGACTTCAGTCTGCAATGATTTATGTGAAAACCAGAAATTTTATAATGAACAGACCCAAAATATGAATCAAAAATCTGAACATTCTGCAAAACCCTAGACAGTTGAGAGGTATTTACATTTGGTAAATGTCCTTGAAGCTGTAGAAAGACCACAAGGCTATACAGAGAACGGATAATGAGATGCAGAAAAAGAGAAACAAAAACTTCCTGAAAAGATGGTGAATAGGAATATGAGTTGTCCTTTAAATCCAGAAAGACCAGAAAAACCTGAAGCAGCAAGAGGACAAGTGTCTGAAGAGAACAAACAGAAGGAAGGAGCCTTGAAAAAAGATCGGTCTAGGATGGGCCTCCATGATGACTCCTTCCTGGGAACCAGAAACATTCTGGAATAAAAACCCGTTCTCTGCTGAGACAAGAGAACAGGCTGGATGGCTTCCTATTCTACCAGGTCACAAAGAACCTAAGGAAAATGAGGGTGCTAGCAAGGAGGCAGCAGTGGAAGGCTGGAAAACTGGAGGAAGGGGCTTCCAAGCCATAAAACAACTGTATTGGATGATAGAGAGAACCCAGGCATGTATTTAAAAAAGGAAATAACTCCAATGGGGCACTTCTCATTATAAGGTTCAGTAGATGAACCAGCTCACTGAATGGCATCCAGACCAAATTCAGAGGTAGAGTTCAAATGGGTGGCAAAAAAGTTGTGAGGATTAGGTATCCCACATCACATATATGCCTTACACATTACACCTAGGACATATGTCTGACATATGTTACCTGGAAAGTGTAAAGGCTTTGGTATACCTGCCAGATGTTAGGCTATCTTCGGCAGGATATCCCAAGAGTAAAGAATACTGCCAAAGTGAAAAAGAAAGGCATCTACTATTTAAAAATAACCACGGTTCTTAACCTGCCATACTGAACATTGTACTGTAAAGAGTTAAAATAGTTAGAAATACCAAATGACTATTTCATTAAAGAGCTATATATGCAACTAATAAGCTATGAAAGCATGAATTGTTCAGATATTACTGCACTTTCAGGAGAGTTGCGAGACACATCTAAACCACTCTGATAATCATCATGGGGATGTTGTCACTGAAAAGCTTGTTAATGGATGGCAGTGAAGTGGAAGCAAGCCCAATCAGCTTGTCAGTAGTAACACTGGATATTGGCAGTCTAAACTTGTTTTTCTCTCTTGAAAAGACTTTGGGATGGAAACATGTCAGTGGGAGATATGACAATGGATACTGACTACCTTAGCATTGAACAGTACAGCTCCTCACTCCAGGTCCAGCTCCTGTCTCTGTCAGAGTGCATGTAGAAGAGGTTATAGCCTGCAGAGAATATGTGGGATACACAACATGTAATCAGACATTTACAGAAGACTTTTAATTATTAAAGTCATTTAAAGTGTGCCTGTTATGTCTGGGTATCCTGATGTTACAGTGCAGAACATCAACTTGTAACCATATCTCTCATCTGTCTAGAACTTTGAAGAAAGTCCCTGATTTTCTTTAGATTTTTTGCACTCGGTTTCATAAATATTTTGATTTTACCGTAAATCATTGAGGATTAAAATTGGTGAATAATGCTAGACATGAATGTTTCATACTTCCTATTTAAAAATGCATATTGATGTAAAACCTGTTGTTCTATTAACTTTTTAAATGAATTAGATTAATATTTATAAATTGCTCCTGATTTTGCCCCTTTCTCCCCTCATTATTTTTGGCTTTGTCCAGAATTCTTTAGTAAAGTATTTAAAAGGTATGCTGGTGTACATGGTGTAAATAGATGGGTTGTATGACCTACACCTTATGGTATTAACCATAATGTATAACATATTCCTATAGTCATGTTGTAAAGATGAAAATGTTTGTGTCACATATAACTGTAAAATGAAAATGAAATTATTGAAAAAAAAAGAAATACAATTTTATTTTATTCTAATAAAGAGCATGGGATAACTGTATCTTGACTGTTGGCATGCAATGCACACGTTTTCATTGCCTATGTACTTTTTGGCACAACATTTAAAAATAATGACAAGCTCACTTTCATGTAGAGCACATTTTGGAAAGTTATTATACCAACAAAATATATCTGTGTTCTTAGCGGATGTTATTTTTGTCATACTGAATAAATGCAGTGCCGTTCTTTTATTGTAAACAAAACAATTCAGAACGGCCAATAGATGAAGCAACTCATACAAAGACTGCAAAACCAGACAACTAGACCCGAATGGACGCTGGTTATTACTATTATTGAGGGCGCTTGTGTTAATTGCCCCTGGCCATTTCTAAAACAAGGGTGAAACATCATTGCCTGGGCCAGAAGGGAATCACCACAATAATCTTGGCGGATTCCTTCTGAATCTTCAGAAGTACCCTGAATATTAGTGGAAAGGGTGAAAAAGCATACAGGGACATTCCTGTCCAAGGAAAAGAAAAGGCAGCTGATCAAATCTTGAAGATCCCCTGATAATAGCGTCCGTTTGTGAGGGTCTGTTCTGGTCATGCTCAGCTTGTCTGCCACACAGTTTTGCTTTGACAGAATGTAGGGTGCATGTAGGGAGAGAGTGTGCTGTGAAGCTATATCTCAAACATGGGTAGTCTTTAATGGGGAGTACAATCTGGTTCCCCCGTGCTTGTTGATGTACCATGTGGCTGTGGTATTCCATGTAACCCTTGTAGGAGTCCCACGGACCAAAGATGGTTCAGAGAGTTGAATGCCTTGATCAGGGCAAGCATCTCCTTTATATTTACATGCTTGCATCGGTCCTTGGTGTCCCACAACCCCTGCACTTTTACCCCTCCTGAAACTGCTCCCCAAGCAAAAACTGAATTGCCTATGGTAACTGACTGCTTTGGAGCAGGGAGGAAGAGGAGGAAACCTAGATTTAAGGATATTTGTTGTCTCTACCAAAATATTTCTTTTCTGATAAATCCCAGCACTGGGATTTGAAAAGATAAAGTGGTTGATGTTGGGACCAAAGAGATTTCAGATACCACTCTATATTTCTCATGTGGTGTCATGCCAGGAGTATCATAAGAATCATAGATGCCATGAAACCCCAAATCCTGAGGTATTCCCTCAAAGTGATTGAAGTCTGAGTGGTAAACCTTAGAAATAGATCTAAAGATCTTCCTGTGGAAGAAAAGCTCTTTGAAGTGAGGTGTCTAGTTGACAACCCAGGAGCACAACACCATGCGAGGAAGTAAAGAAAGACTTTTGAATGTTCTCTTAGAATCACAGCTTATGTAAGAGATCTCTCACCTAACAGAGAGATTCCTGATACTTTGAAAAAGATTCTGCAAAGATAAGCAAGCATCTAAATATTGAAAAATGTAGATACCCTGCAGCTTGCAATGAGCTATAACTGCAGCGAGACGCTTTGTGAACACTTTTGGTGCAGTGGATAGTCCAAAGAGTAAGGAAGAGAACTAATAATGGTGCCCAGACACACAAATCCTTAAACATCTGAAGATTGAATAAGTAGGGAAGTGATAGACAACTTTTAAGTCTAATGTTGCCAGGACACTTGAGTTCAGTAAAGTGACATCATTTTGAATTTGAGACAATCACTAACAGATCTAGGAAAGAAAGATCCAAAAGTTTTCTTTTTTGGCACTAGGAACATCCTTGAATAAAGATCTTTCCCCACCTGGGAAAGAGCAACTTGTTCTATCACTCCTTGGGAAAGCACGTGATGAAGAACTGGTGGAAACAAGAGCCTAAGCTGAATGATGAGGCATTGACCCCTTGGAAAACAGTCATTTCCTCTCACTGCCATCTATTAAGCTTGATGAATCTGTTTCCAAAGAGAAAAATGGAGATTCAGACTTTCTGGCAGAGAAAAAGGGGCCAAGGTTGGGAGGCGTTCACAAGTTCTCTTGAATAGTCATTCAGATTTGATGAATGTCTTTTCTTTTGGGAGGTTCAAGACTTCTGTTTGCATCCCCTTGCAATTTCTTCTTAAACTTATGTTTACCTGTATTTTGTTTAGGCTATTTTATTTTGCCACAACTGGATGAGGATATGGAAAATCCACTGGAAAATTTGGAAAAGATGGGCTGAAAGAAATTCCCTTGATCAACTTGGCCCTTTCATCACACTTTTTGATCAGAGGGGGCAGACACTAAATCTGTATCCAAGGGAGAATTTTATCATCATCTGGGAGGTCCTGAGAATGCAGACATGCAAATCTCCTAAAAACAGTAACCATTGGTCACAGCCCTGGAAGAAGTATAAACAGTTATACATAGACCTTAAACAATGAATAGTAACCTGTGCAATAGATGAAACTAAATTATTTAAAGCAGATTTATCCTAACAAAAAGAAACTGCAGGTAAAACACTCCTCATAGTTTCACATTTTAGCAGAACAAACTACGAGCTCAACAATTCAAAATTCTGAAAACCAAAGTTGCAGAAGTATTCACTTTTTTCCCACACTTATCAATAACTTCCCAGCTTTATCAGAAAGATTGGCACTGGAATTAACTAAGTGCTTTGCAGCAGTGGGATCAACTAAAGCTATTGCTGCTGGGTCAGGTTTGGGAATAATGTATAAAAAATTAAAAGACTGAGCAATTTTACATCTCCTATCTGCCTTTTTTGGGGGCAGCTGACTGACATCCAGGAAAATTGCAGAGTGTAACATACACATCTTCTAAATCAGTCAGACCAGAAGGAATGGGTGTAGGTACTGGAAAATCCTTCTGTAACAACTCGGCATTTTCTGAGGGAATGAGAAACCTCACTGTTCTCCTACTGAAAGCACTGGAAAATTCTAACAATGGTGTCAGAGTAAGAGAACCCCCTAGAAGGAGATTCAGAAAGTGAGCTCTCCTATGAGTCTGAGTAAGAAATCTGAGGAAAAAATCCTGTAGCCATCCCTGTATTCATCCTTGCATCTCCCGGTTCAGATTCAGAATCTTGAATCCCTTCAGAAGAAGAGGAATTTCCTCTTTCTTTTACCAGAAACTACTTTACAAGAAGGATCAATAGCCTGAATTAAACACTGAACCAGACTCAGTAAACTATTCCTATTCAAAGAAAATTGAGTAAGAGTAGATACATGCTTGGTTTTCCGTTTCTTTTTGACAGGCAAAATGGGCCAACCATGTTACTAATAGCAGCAGCTTTCCCAAGGACGGGCACATCATTCTGACACAAAAGGGAAGCCTTCCCTGTTCCCTCTTCCAGGACCGACAAAAGTGCCTCTCCTTTGCCCACTGACAGGATTCCAACAGCCATAGAGGACGTTACTAAAGCCTGGTCCATAGTGGCTTTAGATTCTACACAAGAGTGATCTAGAGTAAAAGATGACTGGTCTGAGGTACACAAATGGCCACAGCCATACCTCTCAACTACCCAGATTTTCGCAGAATGCCCAAATTTTTGGCTCGTATTTTTGGTCTGTTTCTCATAAAATTTTTATTTTTCTGGTAAATCACTGGGATGATCCGAGGATTTATGTCAGTAAATAATGACATATATTTCGGTTTCAGACCTCATATCCTTCTGAAAATGTATGCTAAAACATACCCTGTTACTCTAGCAACTTTCTAAGTTTATAAGAGCAATATTTAAAATATGTCCCTATTTTTGGGCCATTGTCCCCCCATTTTGACAGGCTTTGTCCTGATTTCTTGCACAAGAGGCTGAGAGGTATAGCCACAGCAGAATCACCCACCTGTGGCTGAGGCAAATTGCTAGCTTGCTGTGGTGGCAAAGGCTGTTTGCTTATTTTTTTTTTTCTTTTTGTGGCTGGAAGAAAGGCCAGCCATAGGACCAGAAATCTGTTCCATGGTTCAGCTGAAAATATTGCCTTTTTTCCAGGGAATGCAAGCAACAATTGCTAGTAAACACTACCATTCCACAAAAATTTCTTTTTTTGTGAGAAAAAACAATAAAAAGCAGTTTCAAATATTATGGCAGCTCTACAAAAGTGAAATAAACACAATTTCCCAACAGGAAAAAAATGTTTTCAGTTACTTTACATCACTTTTAAATTGACAGAAAAAATGAGGTCTCAGTTTAAAATCGTGCTACAGTCTTGAGACAGTCCATTAAAACAGAATGCTCCTAAGCTTCAGAATAACTTTCCTGAGGAGGAAATTAATAAAACATCAACAAAATTAAGAAATTAAGGAAATGGAAGTTTTTCCCGCCAAAGAGAACTTTTCTATCCAGCAAATGAAAGCACAAGCTGACTGTCAATCCTGGAAAGGCCTCAGAGGAGTGTAGTCTTCAGTGGCAGTAAATCTCTGAAGGGCTTCATGCCTAAAATTGTTTTTTAGTCAGCTCAGCTTGAGCTGTCTGATAGTTTGGGCACGTGGAAAGTGCCATAAATCTTTGGAAGCTGTCTGGCTGTTATATCCTTGGCAGGATATAACCTGTAAAGCTAAGGCTATTGCAGCAGTGATCAATATGATGAGCATAATTTTGTACTTCAGCTATGCCTTTACTTCTGCCTGAAAGAATGCAGAATAAGCACTACTTCCTGGATCTTTCTGATTTACCAGGGAGTTCTGTCAACATTTTTTTTGTGCCCATTCTGTTTATACTGGAAACAAAGGAAGGCCAGGACATCATGCAACAAAACTTCCTAAGGAACCGCTCCATGATGATGTTCTGAGACTTTTCTGACAAGGTAGAATGTTATAATATCATTCCTCCTTGCATTGCTTTGTGGCTTGTCCACTTCGTTGTATATAAATTACAAAGGAAAGAAATTTCATTTCACTTTCTGCAGTTTGTGGTGAACATTTGCCACAGTGTTTTCTTTTTTTTTCTTTTGAGCATAAATGTTGTGAGATTATTGACAGTGATTGTCCATTGCAACTCTTAAGGTATTTTGTTTCCAAAAAAGATACTGTATCATCTTAGTGTATATAAAATTAACTTAATCATCTTGATGCGTACCTTACGGGTATCTTCTACTCTGGTTTGTAAGTCAGTGCACTCCTGGTTGGCATCAGTTCCCTTTTGTAGTAGAAATGATAAAAAATACTGTTGGGTTTGCTTTATGTGACTCAATGTTTCTATAGTAGATATCTAGGCCTTGTCAGAGAAACAAAAGCTGAGAGAAGAGTACATACTAGTTCAGACTCTTATTATCCCTAATAGACTGAATTCTTCAGATGGAGTGTATAGCTTTTGCTGCTGTGTTATGAGTGCCATAACCAGAAACCCCTTGACCCTGAATTATTGATGATTGCAAAAGAGATGAGCCTGCATTTAATGTTGCAACAGTTCCTCTATTTTCAGCAATTAACGTGGTACTCCACCTTTAACTCAGATTCAACTGCAGGAGACTGAAAATAAGTTAGTAATCTACTGGGTGTTTTCTTTTTAGACATATACTTAGAAATCACATGTGTGTTTCCTCCCTAGCTGTCTTTCCAGTGCTATGACATAACTGCGGCCCCCCCAACCTGATTTCCCACCCCCCTGTCCTTTAGGAAAAAAAATCTTCAGCTATGCTACTTTGCTTTTAACTGAAGTTTTCTGGGTCAGCTAAATCAGAATGCATATTTGTAGTGTCAGTACAGTTTGCTTAGATGGAATCTTGCTTTGGGAATGGTTTGAAATGATTTTATTAATTTTATTGTGGTGTTTTATATGAATAACCTCCACTTCTCTTTTTGGCTTTAAGATTATATTTATTTATTTTAATCTATATTGTTCTGTTTCTTTTTTTATGCAATGTTTAGTTAAGCAAGCATTTTAAAACTTTCAATAAATATATAGATTGACAGAGAGATAGAGAGCGCTCTTTTTAATAAGTGCATAATTTTCTGCAGTCTCTTAAATTTCTTCCAAATATAAACATTCCTCAGAGAGCATGTTAATATTTATAGGAATACACTGCTCATTATTCAGTCTTGTAGCAAATATATCAGCAGGATTGGCTTCAAGGTGTTTTATGTGCCAAGTAAGTATATCTGAGAACTTGCCAGCTGTTTTCTGCTTATTTAGTTGTCTGATTGCAGCAACTGACCCAGTTTTGATGGTATGATCACTTCTAATGCACTTTGGAAAAGTTGCTAAAATGAAATGTGCGCTCATTTTATTATTTAGCTATAGATATAACACATTTTAGTTTGACTAGTATCTATGAAATGCTTAAACAGCTTAACGTTTCACTAGCCTAGGAAGAAACAAATGTAGCTTTAGTGATTTGGCAAGAAAAGCTATATAAGCAGAAAGCAAAAACATGTGCTTTGACCATACCTTATCATTTCAGTTGTGGTAATGTCAGTAACTTTATTAGTTTAACTGGCCAGTTGCATTTAATAATTTGTTCAATCTAAAATAGCATTGTGGGGGCAGCTATTGTGAAGTAACTTCCTTTACTAATGAAGGATTCTTCAATGTGCAGCACATTCTTAGCATTGAAGCTGTTTCACTGTTCTGCATTTCTTTTACTTTCAGCTCCTCTTTTGGTGACAAAATGACAGTATCATGTATAACTGGTTTCTCTGAGTGTCTTTGGAGCAAGAAATCTGGACAAAGCCACAAATAATTGGGGGACAAAGGCCCATAAATAGGAACACTTTTTAAATATTACTTTTACAAAATTAGAAAGCTGATTGAATAAGAAGTTTAGCATGACTTTTCTTAAAGATATTAAGTCTGAATATCAAATGTTTGCCATTATTTTTTGACTTCAGTCTTGAGTGATTTGCCAGAAAAATGCAATTTTGTTTTACAAAAATATCAAAAATATAAGTCAAAACTCTGGACAGTCTGTGAAAATCTGGACTGCTGAGAGCTATGCCTTGGAGATGGTGTTGGTGGTAGAGGCTCTCTGACTTTTGCTATTTGCAAACTATAAATAAAATGATCTTTATGGTCATTTTCTTGATTCAGCAAGAATCAGCAGCAAAACCTGAAACTTCAGTTCCAGTCAGTTATGCTTGTCCTAATGATTCATCTGTGAGTAACAGTTCACAATGAAAGAGCTTGTTACAGTGGTTCTTATGATATAACAGAGGTTATGATAAACTGCAGACAAAAATATTGTACTGTTTGACAGAAAACCAAAGTGGTCTGGAGTTGGACAGCAAGACAAAGTGAGGAGAGGAAACAGAGAAATAATGTAAATTATACTCCATTTGTGGTACATATCAGTCAGATTAAAAGAAAGGATACTCTAGTGAAAAACGTGATACTTGTATTTTGCTACTTTATGTAATACTCATTAGAAACACAGTCTGAACCATCTATCTTAGTAATTTCCGATAAAATTTGTCTAGCAGTCTGGTGTAGAGGTTTAAGGTTAGGAGCCACAAACAAAATTCATGCTGTAGTTCAAGGTTTGTTTCCCTCAGCTTCCATCTGCATAATGCGAGACTCACTTTCCCTAGAAGTAGTTTAATCCGTTGTATATGGTGATGCATTAATGTACCAAGTTAAACACCCTGTGGAAGAAATCAGCCACTGGTATTGAAATAGACAGAATAATAAGCTATCTTTTGTCTCTCTACACCCTCCTATAACCTATCATTTGGTATAAGACAACAGCCAAGCTCTGTGCTAGGGACACACTATTTATTGGTAGGCAGATGTTTCTGCAGTTCTAAAATGTTCTCATTGGACATTGAACCCCCCGCAACTCCCACCACAAGATACACAACCTGGTACAGTTGTTTTAATCTGTGGCAGCATAAAATCAGGAAGAAACAATCCAATGTTAATTATAGAAAGATTTCAGTCTCATTGTGAATGGGAGGACAATAATAATGGCTCACTGTGGGCCTTTGTGGGCAAGCGCCTTCACAGCGCAATGGCCATGACATGAAGCGTGAAACTAAAAAAGGAAAGATAACTATTAAATTCTATGGCATAGCACCACTGACAGACTCAGGAGGTTCTGCAGTGCATCTGGTGAATGTCATCAAATAAGAGGTCTTTACCTCAACAGTTATTCCTGCTATCATTATTAAAAATTGTGCACAATAGTCATGTGAAGTCACTGTTCAAAATCTACCATGGAAAATGGCCCAGAAACAATGAATATGATATTGCAGGAGAAATAAATAGGCTACAGAGAGAAAACAGTTTCATCAGTATAATGGATATATTGACAGAGGATGTACAGCTGTGGACTAGCACTATCGCTGTGTTGGCCAGGGACATGGAAGGAGGTAACCGCCTTCTAGGCATTTTAATAACCAAAGGTAACATTAGCTTCATGCACACATTATAGATGGTGCCGTTCCTTCCCACATGACTCTGTGCTGGTAGCTGTACAGCATTTAATACTACCTTCGCTTGAAAGATAATAGCAAGTTTTGGGCACCCAGTGTACTGAGTTACAAAAGACAGAGACCTGACTGCATTTTTATAACTTGATAAGCATTGCTGAAGGGTTAGGAGATAGTTTGATGTCATACTTTGGTGGTAGACTTACCAGAAGGTACTATAATGTGGTATTGAGTTTTAAGCCATGGCTCTGGCACCAAGTGTTTGTCTGTATAAGACTTTCTTGATGGATTCAGTTACTGTTCTCAGTATGCAATCATCTACAAATGTGGCTAGCCAAAAGCCTTTGACATTGGCTTTGACACACAGAAGTAGATGCCAAAGAGGAATGGGCTCAGTACAGAGCCCTGGGGGAACTCCACTATTGACTGGCCTCCTTGTGGAGGTAGTGTCACCAATTCTAACCTCCTATCAGCTAGCTATCCAGTGTGTGATAAAGGGGTTTGTACCTAGTTCTTTAAGTTTGTCTATAATGCTTGAGTGTGGATTTTATCAAATGTTTTAGGCAGATCTAGGTAGGCAGTATGCAGTATTTTCCCCTCATCCGCTGCATTAGTGACCTTTTCTAAGTCCACCAGATTCAGTAAGCACAACCTTCCTTTGACATAGCAAAACCTGGATGGATATAGTGACTGGAGGTCTCCGATGTCCTTCTTAATTTCCATGATAATTCTTTCCAAGGTTTTGCAAATAAGATTAGTCAGACTAATGGATCTCTAGTTTCTAGGATCTGTTGAAGGTCTTCCTTATGAGGGGGGATGACTGTTGCAGTCCTCTGTTCATGTGGCAGAAAGCCTGCTTTAAGACTAGAGTTAAATAATGATTCCAGGGGTCATATTTTAGACTATTCAGGAGGCATCCTGGAATGTTATCAGGGCCCATTGAGGCTGTGTTCTTGACTTTAGTGAGGCAGTCAGTACATGCTCCCTGGTTATGGTTGATGGTATTTTTTGAGGGGATGGTTGGGGTAGAGGTGGGGTAAAATTGGAACTTGTCCAGTAACAGGTTTGCTATATCACACCATGCTCGCTGGATGTGGCACCAGTAACCACCCGTTCAGCAAATTGCTGTGTGCTGCCCTTGAGGTTCTGAAATAGTTGATTATGGTTTTCTTACAGCTGGGGGGCTATTTTAACTTCAAAGTCAGCTTTGGCTTAATTAGCCCTCGTAGTTGCCTATTTACTTTGATGAGAAAGTTTATAGGAATTATCCTTCCTGATTTTTGCTGTACTTTTTTCCTTTTATTGTATATCCTGTTGAATTTGAGATGCCAACAGGACAGTGTTTCTGGAGCTATCCATGGGCTTACTTCTTGTAGGTACAGCAGCACCACTGACATGCTTGTATAGAGTTTCTAAAAGCAATTCAGCATAGGCTGCTTCTTGGTTTGGAAGGGCATTGAATTTTGATATACTACTTAATAAAAGGTAATTTATCTTGGAATAGTTCATGTTACTGGTTTTAATGGGAATACAGAGTTGATTTTGAAGGAGACAGCTTTATGGTGGAGCTTATCAGGGAAGATGACACATGGGGGCGGTGCAGCAGTCTCACATATTTGTAAGTACGAGGTCCAGTATGTTGGAGCCTATAGTTGGTGTATTCACTGTTTGGTCAAGGCTGTTTGCATTTATGAAGTCCATGAATCTCTGTGTCCATAGATTTGAGACCGTGTAGTATTCCCATTCTGTGTAGGGGTAATTAAAGTCTTACATGAGTAGGGTGTTAGGCTGGATGGTAAGGGTCTCCAGTAAGACCAAATATGCATTTTGAGCTTCATGTGAGGCCTACAGCTGGAAAGAAAAAAATACTTGTGAGCTTGGACCTGAAACTGATATACCTGCTCTCTGGAGTCTGGTGCTCTACCACTATACCGTAGAGGCTGTCATTGCTATAGCATTGGTGAATTTTGGACATACAGACGTGGCTTGATCATGTTTTGGATACATTATTCCTGCAATGTGTTTTATGTATATTGTGACATTTCTACCATCCTTTTGAATACTTCTCATTTTTGGGAGGTGTTGTTTATGATGCAGAATGCGGTGTACTTATTGGATCTATTTGCTTTTTGATGTATGAGAATGCTGGATTTCTTCATTGATGGAAGGGTTTTTGCCAAGTTTGGGATATATATCCACTGTATGAACTTCACCTGCATTGCTTTGCTGTGGCGTCTACTTTAATTTTTTCAACTAGTTCTTCTCATGTTACTACATTTAATAATGGGTAACTTTTTTCATCCCATCATATCAGCATCACAAATGCCCTCTACTAGTCTTATATATACATTTCAGTTTTTTTCAAGTATCATTTATTATTTTCAGCCAGTTTCTTTATGATAAGCTGATTCAATTTCTTTTTGTCTGTTTTGGGCTATGAACATGTTTAGCAGATGAGTAAAATACATGCATACAGTTTCAAAGTTACCTGCAGTGGTCATGACATCAGAAATGCAAATCTCCTAGATATGGACAAAGCATAGAAACAGTGGCAAAAAACAAAACAAAACAAAATGAGCTTAACCACAAACAACTTCGAAATAAAGCCAAAAAAGTAGTCATACAAGATAAAAAACTACCTCTCCTCAGCACTATCCACTTTAAACAACAATCCAAAAAAGTTTGGAAGTCTGTTTCCACTGTACTTAATCCTGGCACTTTACAAAACCCATTCCTTGCACCCAGTAAAAATCCCCAACAAATTTCCCATGACTTCAACACCCATTTCATCGCTACCATCAAAAGCTAATCAAAGACTCATCAACAAACCTAAACATAAACTTCCAACATACAACTAATTCATTACTTGATAACAACTGTTTCCCTTCCCAAGATACATCCAGCAATACTCCCACAACTCCATCCTTTACTATTCAGCCTGTACCCACCTCACTTATACTTAAACTCCTAACCATACTCAAGCCTTGCTCCCTTTCTGCTGACAATCTTCCCCCAGAGTATCTACAACTAGCAGCAAATGCGATCACATATCCAGTTAGCATTCTCATAAATTGCTCCATCTCAGAATCTTATGTCCCCCATTTATGGAAAAAATCTATCATAACTCCCTTACATAAATGAGGAAATTCCCACAACCTCTCCAACTACTGCCCTATCTCTATACTCTCCCCATTATCAAAAATCTTAGAAAAATGTTTACAGACACAACTACTAAAATACCTCTCAGAAAATGATCTTCTTGCCCCTACCCAACATGGGTTCCATCTGTGTCACAGCACTATCATGTCCCTTCTGTCATTCACTGATACTCTCAACAAAGCCTTGGATGCTGGTCACCCTACTTAAGTAATCTTACTGGATCTATTCTAAGGCTTTTGACACAGTATCACATACTAAACCAACTATCAAAACTAGGATGTTCCCCAAAATCTTAACTGGTTTACCTCTTACCTAAGCAACAGGGAACAGTCAGTCATATGGCACAATGTACAATCTGACTATCAGGCTAACAGCATAGGAGTCCCTCAAGGATCCATTCTAGGGCCATTACTCTTTAATACCTTCATCAATGACTTTCACAAAGTTTCCCAACAAGGTAGTCTCATCCAATATGCCAATGATTCTACAATATCTACCTCCAACAATTTCTCAAACTTACAGTCACACAACATGCATTCACAATGATAGAAACCTGGCTAAGTAATGCACAACTGTTGTTAAACACCACCCAAAAAATAAACTTTTACTATTCTCTACTAAACCACCCGGTATAGATTTCAAAATCTTTTCTAAAGATAGCACATAAATTGAAATTGTAAAAACAGCAAAATTGATAGGTGTGACAATCTATGAGAAACTCACTTTTGAGCCACATATTCTCAATGCAATAAGGAAAACACACTTTAAACTAGGCAACCTATATTGGCATAAACTCTATCTAGACACCCATACCAAAACAAAACTGGCCAGTACCTTACTCTTCCCATCCCTTCTATATGGTAGTGCCATTTTTACTAACCTTTGCTTATCCCTTAACAATACACTACAATCCTGCTATTATAAAATAGCTAAATCTGCAACAGGAACGCCTTACCATTCGCATCATTGCCAAGCTATTGCAGAGCTGAACTGGCTCGACTTTTCCCACTATCTCAATTATACCCAACTCATGCTAGCCCACAAACTTATTTTTAAACCCAATACCTGCCCAGCACTCTGCTCCATCCCACAAACTTATGCCCCCACACGAACAGCTTTTAAACATAACCAAACCCAGCAAAAGAGCTGGACAATGTCTGTATTTTCATAGCATTGCTAAACCTTGGAAGACCTTTCCCTCACACATAACTCAAATTGACTGCATAACAACCTTTAAATCAACACTTAAAAACCACTATCTCAATAACCCTTCCTGCCCCTGCAAAACAAGCAAGCCACCTTAAAAACTGTCCCCTTGACTTAATTCAAGCATGTAAAATGTCATATAGCATGTTTTATGCTGAAGAGCATTTTAAATTTTCTCCTGTACTTAGTCATGAAATTATTTTCTGATACTGTAGCATATCTCTGCTTGCTACACATGTACCCTCTTCTGCCTTGTGTTTTTGCAATGCAAAGTCATTAATAATGTAAACATTATATGATATTGCGTTTTATATCTCAGTTCATATATGTAACTTCTATTTTCATATTTTGTTTAGTTTGTGTATTTTTGTAATATATAGTGGAGCTTTTCTCCCTGGGCCTCCACTGAAAATGGGTTGCTGATCCAGTGGACTTTCCTGTTCAACAAATGTCAATAAATAAACACTTGCAACTTGACAAGTTGTAGCATTCGTCCTTTGCAAGAGAAATGACTTGTGCATAGTGGAGATAGAGGGAAGCTGCGTGACTGAGCAAATCACTTAAGCAGGCATCAGCATGTGGATCGTGGAGACGGAGGGAAGCTGTGCGACTGAGCAAGTCACTCAAGCAGGCATCAGCACATGCATCACGGAGGTGGGGGAGCTAGTCACTTAAGCAGGTAGTGCTCCCAGGAATGGGACTTTTTGCCTTGGGTTTACATGCTAAGCAGATGAGTAAAATACATGTATACAGTTTCAAAGTTGCCTGCAGTGTCATGACATCAGAAATGCAAATCATCTTCTTGCCCTCAATGCACACATTCGGTTTAGAATCTCAGAACTATACAAATCTTCTTCATCCATTGCCACCAATCTGTTACCTCCGTGGACAGAATAGGTACTATTATTCATAAATGTTTCTTTGGTGGCAGAAAATATACCACACTGAGTATTTCACCTCTGTCATGTGAATGTTTAGCATAATATGTAAGAAGAGGATGTGGTAGTTAAAGAAATAAAAAAAAACAGAAGTTCAGTTTGTGTCATTAGTGTAAGACTGTGCTTAGACACAGCAAGGACAAAGAGACAAATGCAGCCTGGGTCACCTTGCAGAGAGTAAATCACACTTTAGTCTGCAATGGTTTTATAGATATACTGCTGATGCCAAGGCAAAGAAAAAAGTCAACAAAATATTATTTGTTAATAAGGTAAATGGGCTACCCAATGGACTCTTCTCAGCCATTACCTAAACCACAAAGCAAAGATATATGCAATATACATGGAAGATTTAGTCTAATCGGAATTATTTTTTTTTTCTAGAGATGGGAGGATATTGGTACCACTAGAGAAAAACATACTGACATGGAGAGAAACTGCAAACTCCAAACAGGTAGTGACCATAACTTAGGACTAAACCTCTGATAGTGTCAAAAAAGGAAATGTGCTGATGAAGATCTTTCATTTCTAAATGTATACTTGTATAATTTTCTCATCCCACATATGCAAATATCAAAGCTATCTCAATATTATACATACAGTAAACATCAGATTGTCCAGGAAGACACCTGGGAGGGAACAAAAGTCTCAAAGTGCGAAAAAAAGAAAAGTTTACAGTACAAGACCTGAGTACCTGTACAGGTATAAATGATTTCCAATAAAATGATGATGCCAACCAATTCCACTGCATGTATGGCAGAACTTTGTCAAAACTAACTTAAATAGACTGGGAAATATCTTAGGAATGCTTCATTAATGTGATAAGCTGAAATAACAGGGAAACTCAGATGTGCCATTACAGAGATACTACAGTTTTGTGAAACAAATGGCCCCCATGCCCCTTATAGACAGCTGTCAATAAGAAAAGTTTTATCCTAACCTCCCCCCTTTCAAATCCTTAGTTTCCTTCCTTCTAACATGCTCCCCCTATATAGACATCTGGGGACCCAAATGATTTAGGGTGCGCTGGCAGGCTTGTAAGGTCCCTAGTGGTCATTAGCCTAGTAACAACCTATGCAGAAATCAAAAAGAAGTAAAGGAGATGCACTACTGTACTCAAAGGCAACAACGAAATGTTGCAGATAGTTAAAGGGCGGAACATGAGATCTAAGGCAGAATGTATTTGAGCAGTAATCCATGAATGTGCATGGGTATATCAGGATTTACCAACTCTTGGTGTAATAATCCATGAATGTGCATGGGTATGTCAGGATTTATCACTGTTGGTGTAATAATCCATGACTGTGCATAGGTATGTCAGGATTTACCCACTGTTGGTGTAATTAATCCATGGCTGTGCATAGGTATGTCAGGATTTACCCACTGTTGGTGTAATTAATCCATGGCTGATGTAGGTATGTCAGGATTTACCCACTGTTAGTGTAATAATCCATGACTGTGCATAGGTATGTCAGGATTTACCCACTGTTAGTGTAATAATCCATGACTGTGCATAGGTATGTCAGGATTTACCCACTGTTGGTGTAATTAATCCATGGCTACTGTTGGTGTAATAATCCATGACTGTGCATAGGTATGTCAGGATTTACCCACTGTTAGTGTAATAATCCATGACTGTGCATAGGTATGTCAGGATTTACCTACTGTTGGTGTATTAATCCATGACTATGCATAGGTATGTCAGGATTTACCCACTGTTAGTATAATAATCCATGACTGTGCATAGGTATGTCAGGATTTACCCACTGTTGGTGTAATAATCCATGAATGTGCATGGGTATGTCAGGATTTACCCACTGTTGGTGTAATAATCCATGACTGTGCATAGGTATGTCAGGATTTACCCACTGTTAGTGTAATAATCCATGACTGTGCATAGGTAT
>NC_056731.1:1025167262-1025179762 GCF_019279795.1 Protopterus annectens | reverse complement strand
ACTGATGGTCCACCCACAGACACACCTGGCAGGATGGCAAGTAAGGGTTTGTAAGACATACTCATGGAGAGTGTACTGAAGGCCAGCGTCAGGGCAGATGGTGCAGAGAATGGAAGGAGGCAATGACATTGAGTGGTAGTAGAGAATAACAGGAATACTGACAAGGATAATGCAACAAATACATTGCTGGGAGATTCATGCTCCAAGGCAGAAATAAGGTTAAACTGATTAAAGGCATTAGAATAGACTCCCATTAAGGATATCACTAGAAAATGCACACAGCCACCTAGTACAGCCACAGCGGTTTGCCATGGACACCCAGTACTCTGTACCACAAACTCAAAATAATACTCAAGTGGCTGCTTTAGTGGCTTAGAAGGATAAAGCCCTGACTATGGTCTAGGCAACCTGGGTTCGATTAGCAGCTCAGGCAACTGACAAAGCAGCAAGGAGGTTGGGATAGGTGTGTCCAACCTGGTGGGTGAGCATTCCTCAGTGATGTTCCCTAAGGGTAACCATTGTCCAAATAGGAGAGTTACCACCATATAGTGGGGAAGGAAGTGGGTAGGGGATATAAAAAGAAGCCTCAATGGACAGAAGCATAGAGAACTAGGCGCTAAGATGCCCTTAGGATCCATGGCCGGCCCCAGCAATAATGGAGTAGTCCAGGGGGTTAGGTGGATGGCTGGTAGGCCCAATGTAGATGTGAAATATTGGGAGCCAGGTCAGTAGAATGAAGTCTGAGGGGACCCCAAAAAAAAAAAAAAGATACCTGAATGCAATATCTCTAGTGTCAAATATATAAGACACATCTGGAGCAACTCAACAAGATAGTGAGATTGATGAACAGAAGAACTGGAAGCCTCAGTCATCTTGACTACTGTAGAAACCTGAGTGAAGCGGCACTCTGTGTTGTACCACACATACTACTCTTGGGGGAGCTACATCTAACCACATACTCTGAGAATGTTTGTCTTGAGTGTACAGCAGAAGGAAAATGCTGATTCTAAGTATTTTACTCCTAAACTCAGTACAAATAATGTTTCTAGAATGGAAAGTAACATCGCCTAAAGTCTGTCATGTCTCTGGATTAACTTGGTACTATATGAAATGCCTCTCTCTCATCTTTTCAGAAAGAGCTTGATATCTTCATGGGAGACAGAAAACATCAACAAGGAGATGATGCCTATCAAGATTCTTGAATGCCAATAGTTGATAAGTTTGATTGTTAACCTATGAGCCAATGCCCAGCTAACCTGTCAGCCAATGCATATTTAACCTGTCAGCCAATGCATAGCTAACCTGTCAGCCAATGCCCAGCTAACCTGTTAGCCAATGCCCAGGTAACCTATCAGCCAATGCCCAGCTAGCCTATCAGCCAATGCCCAGCTAACATGTCAGCCAAATGCATAGCTGACCTATCAGCCAAATGCATAGCTAACCTGTCAGCGAATGCCCAGATAACCTGTCAGCCGATGCATAGCTAACTTATCAGCCGCTGCATAGCTAACCTATCAGCAAATGCCCAGCTAACCTGTCAGAGAATGCCGAGCTAACCTGTCAGCGAATGCCGAGCTAACCTATCAGCCAATGCACTTTATTCCTAAATGAAGTGCAGCCCCTATCTTTATTCAAGATAACTAAACAATACATGTACCTTTAAGCGTAGCATTAAAAATAAAAATAATCATCAGTGCACTCACATTGCAGTTACATCCTCATCCGATACCCTTAATGCCATGTAGCATATGAAGCCACACTTAAGCAGCTGAGCAGTACAGAAGTGCATGCTCCCTTAAGTGCAACATGAAAAATTAAAGTCAAACCACGCTGACACAAGCACTGCAGTTTTCCATCCATCTAACCCACTCAGTACTCCTAATGCTGTACAGTACATGGGTATACACACAAAAGAAAGGACAACTAAAATGGGAATGCTGTCATAATGCAAAACAAATGATCCATAAGTGACTGCCACATAGCAGTTTTCGAGGCTTTGCAGACCATCACCTGACACTCCCCGCCTCATACATAATTTCTATAGTCATCTTCTTCATCGGGCTGCAGCCATTCTCACCTAAAGCAGCCAGATGACAGCTAATAAAAACGGGATCTTTTTCTGTGGGGCTTTGAACAAATAACTTTAAATTTATCATTTCAAAACATTTTAGCACAAAGCTTCAGTGCAGCATCATTGGTTTCCCACCTCTTGAATTGTGTCTTTAGTATTGCACAGTTTTGTTGGAGAATGACGTTTTGGAAAATAATGACAAAAATAACTTTTTAAGGCAGAATTATGGAGTATTTCAGATGTTCTAACAAAGATACCGCAATATAAGTATTCGGAAAGATTTGTCTCAAAATACTACTATATGTCAAAGCTAAGAATCGGAACTTAATCTGATAAACATTTTCTCAAAGCTTAATAAAGGTTCAACATTTCTACATGATGATTTTCAAATATCAGTAGGATATCAGCTCATCAACAACTATGTTATGTTAGTACACTTCAATCCTAAAAGCTGTTTTAGGGAATATCATTTCCCATTGTAATTGTTAGATCACATTTTGAGCTTAAATTGTGCAATGTCATTTCAGACTTTCTGATCCAGACCCATAAGATGACAAGTCTAAAATTTTATCCTAAAATAAAGTTGGAAATATGTAATAAATGTGTGAGTATTTTTTGTAACTTTACTCAGGTTCAACATTCTGTACCATATTAGCAAAATGTCACTTAATGGATCTTATTTCTTGTATCTCTGCACTGTCCTTAGTTATTTCTGCCCCAGAAGTGATTTTAGACAAGAAACATGAGAAGTGCATAATGACTTTGAAATCAACTTTCAACTGGAAATTGTACAAATTTGCTGAACACTTCATGATGTAAACTCATAAGACTAGCCTTCTGGAAGTTTTGTCCAAACTAGCGAGGGTCACCCCTCTCATTTCCAAAGTTCATGGGTGCCCTCTCCAAGTTTATGAATTTGTGTTCAGTACACAATGGTCAGGATTATATTCTCCCACCTGCCAAATACATTAATCAGTGCTCCTTTTCTAAGGTCACATCTCACCTCCAAAATTTATGTCCACTTTAGTACGAGCAAGGTGCATCCTTGTAAAGGAGGCATTTCAGCTCATTGTTGAATACATTATAGGTGGAGCATTCCTTAAGAAAGATAAGAAGGGATTCCGAGACCTGTGGCCTTTGCATGAAGAAACTATGGTCAGGACAGTTTAGTTTTGATTTGTGTATCTGTAGAGAAGTTACGCTGGGAGGAGATCCCTTGATATGGTTCTTTTGTTTGAACAGAATGGTATGTTAAATTTATTTGCCATTGTTTACCAGACAAGTTAACTGGACAAAGCCCCTTTTCAGTAGACGTTTGGATAAAAAAGCTCCATATAACATACATTTGAATGAGCCTGTCAGTAAAATTATACCATACCTGTTAAGTTATTGATCTTGAGCATGTTAAATACATTATATAGTATTGGATGATAGTATTTTTTGGTTGCAGTAGTTTGATTGTTAAGCAGAGGTGAAAATACTATTATCTTAGTTTAATTTGGATTAACGTATATTTATTAGATTGCCTTTGTTTACAGGAGAAGAAAGACTGGGCAAAGCCTTTTTTCAGCAGGGCTCAAAAAGTAAAGCTCCACATCAAATGCATTTGAATGAGCTAAAAGGAAAGAAAATATGTACTATAACACTCAGGAAAATAACTTGTATGCAGTATTAGAAAACATTTCTTATAACAATACCTTTTTCATATATCTGTCTGAGATCTTAATTTTTTAATTACAGAACTGTGTGATGCAGTATTTTACTGTAGGAGAGAAATCCTGTGAAACTTGACTGCAAAAACAAGACATTCAAACACGTGTTAAAAAAAACACAAACTCAGAGTTTTCTGCTGTTCAAGAGGTTGTGAAAAACATCTACTTCAGTACTGTGTATAAAATGCAGTTTTCTTCTTAATTACTGCAATGTTGCATTGACTTATCATTGCCTAGGCTATATTGCATTAGAAATTGTGGCAGTTTTATTAGGTTATTAAATCTGGTTGCAGTGTGATTAACAACTCAGTGCTTATTTATACTACTGTTATGAAAAATGAAAGTATAAAACTGTTTTTTGTGTATCTGCTCCATGCCTCCCTGAGTATGAATCTGCCAGCTGGATTCAGGTCATTCATACCCCATACTGAAAATGTACTCAGTACAGTTCAAGGTCAAAAGCTGTCTGGAGAGGCCTTCATTTGGGCAACCATAAAGGTTACTTGTACCCTAACTGGCATCCTGGTAATGAGGACATGTTTAGTAGCCCTAACTCTACCAGCTGTTGGTAATGTGCATCATTGCAGGAACCATCTATACCCCTCTAGCTGCACATACTCGCTCCTTCACAAATGCCAAGCTGGACTACCATCTTAGGCTTGAGTAGCTGCAGCCCACCTCCTTCTCCTCATCATCAGAGCAGAAGTAGTAGCCAGGCAGTAACTGTCACATCCTCCGTAGGATGTATGAGCCATATGTGCCTTACTCCTATCCACCAATTGCCAGTCCCTTCCAAGTGTACAAGCCTCTGCTCAAACTCTGGCTATCTGGGTTATAATGAGGAATTTATCCCTGTGCCTATAGATCAAGGTTAAAGTACAATTTTTTTGGTCATGCATTTGTTTCAAGGTATATTTCTTTTGTTTTTATTTAATTTCTGTATGATTTATATTATACATCTACAGCTGATATCTGTGCAAATCAACATTTTAGTTTAGCTGTTTTACCTGATCCAGTAAAGCCGTCTTGGTTTTCCTGATCTGCTAGCTTTTACTTTTATGTTCTTGCATGCCCAGCACATTTCTATTTTGTTATAGTTTGGTTGTTGTATGTGAGAAGCACTTTCCATTTGATGTGCACTGAAGCCATTTGAGATACTATTTTAAATTAATCTAGTAAGTAAAAAAAATGGATTGCTCATTATTACTAAGCTTATGAACAACACCTTAATGTCATCCTGTTTGGCAGACCCACTTGTTCCTGAAATATAATTAAGTTATGAAAAATATAATCTTTCTGCTTAGCAATTAAACCAAGAAAGAAATATAAATCAATCACCATGCAAAACAGTTCAAAGGGTGCTGTATAAAGTATAAAAGTATCAGACAACTTAACAAGGCATGTGGATTCAGATATCTGTGAAAGCAGTTAATTTAGGTCTCAGCAGTACAAAGAGCTGTGGCCGATTCAGAGTTTAATAAGATGTTGCTTGAGGGAGACCTGAGTAACAAAAGAAAGACTGATTCCAGGATATTAACATTCATTTTTTTTATTCAGATGGTTGGAAAACCAAGCCCAAACACTGACAGCCCCCAGCTGATACTAAATTAGTTCCAGAGCTGCACCAGCAAATTAGGGAATGAGACAGCAATAAATGCAGGAGAGTTATTACCAGGAGACGAAAAAGCTCAGCTGAGCTTCCAACAAACCCTCAGCACACAGCAGTCAGCCACAGCATGTGGGGTCCATGCCAGCTTATGTTGTCGTCACAGCTTCTCAGAATCCTGCAGTTTTTTTGGATGGGAGGAAAAATAACTGTAAGTAAGCCAAATAAAAACATACAGACATTTTCACAGTAACAAAGAAATGCAACTGCCATTTATGAAAAAAATGCTGTGTTACTCAGACTATCAAAAGTATGTCAGAATACAGAAATGGACTGCAGTGGGCCTTGTAATGGATGAGCAAAATATATATTTGATGCACTGTAGTTAGTGTGCATCTCATTTGTACTTGGCAACTTTCAGCATTGTGACCGTCTCTGTGTGCATTAGCTCTTTTCAAGAAACCAGAATCTGCTGTCCGTAGTGGTGACATGGCCTAAAACATATGGATAATATTAGGATAGTTATGGATACTTACAGATGATTATGAGATATAATTACACATACAGAAATCTGAAGTGGTTGAAAGCCAACAACATGCTCAGTAAGCTTTTGCCAATTGCATACATAGCAGGAACGCAGCTGACATTTTCCATTTTGTACTTGTAAGCCCAAAATACTTCCCCCAGTCAATACATAGGTTCACAGGTTCCTAGGACAATACTAGGTTACTGGCCCGGAGGCCCTTATAAGCCTAGTGAAGAATTTGGCCCATGTTCCAACCAATTTCTATATCTGAAATATGTACGCATCTTTCAAACTGCTACCTCTACATACTTTAGAAATGTGCAATGATTTTTGGATTGTTGCTTCTCTCTACATTCATTCTGCCCTATATTATCACTCTTCAAAATGCAAATGTCTATTATAACAGGATAGTCTGAAATTGACATGTAATATATCATAGGAAAAGTCCTACAAAGCAATAGCATAGCATGTGGCAGCTGGACAGGAGAGAAGCACCATTACAGAGTTAAAATAAATCGTGTGAAGCAGTAATAGTTTTGCATTCCCAGTGTTTATAGGCATGCATGTTGCTTAGTAAAGACAGCTCTATATATGCAAATTTACAGTAGGAATGGAAATGACCTGATTCATACAATCTTTTTTTGATATGTAATGCTTGTTGTAACACAAGTATTTATGTAGTATACATAACAGCAACAGTAAGAGTACTGTATGTAGGCAAAAAAGATGATAATGTACCTTTTGCATATCCACAAAATGAACAGCATCAGAACTACTAGATGCTACAGTTGTGTAAAATCTTGCCATAACAGTAGAAGTCCTTATTTTCACTGTAGCAATATTCTTTACATAAGGGATCAGCTTCTAAAGATAGCACACTGTCCATCTAGTATACAAAAGCCTTTAAGTCTTATAGGTGCCATATGTCACATGCATGCTCTCAGTGCAAGGCCTAGGGCATAATAGTGGCATACAGATGTAAATAATCAGCACCGAAATGCCCCAAGAGGAGCAGAATACCCTCAGGAACAAAAGAGAACATGTACATCCAGAAGAGAAAAAGGACTAAGAAAAAGGAAACAAGGACCCATTGGCAAGGAGGGAACCAAAAACACCAAACAAGAGCAAGGAAAAGAGGGAGGGACTGAAACAGTGAAAAGGACATCTACTGTTATGGTAAGATTTTACACAACATGCACTATGTCCTTCCATATCACTGCTGCAGTATTCCTTACAGAAGCGAGAGTACAATAGCTTAAGAAGTCTTGAGGAGGAAGGCACAGGAGAGCCCACTACAAACCGGGCAGAATTGTTCTGGCAAAACCTGCCCTGGCCCTGGAAATAACATCCAGTTTGTAATGCTGAGTGAAGGTATGAACATAGGACCAAGTAGCAGCCTCAAGGATGGAATCAGTGAGTAAAACCCTTAAAAAAGGCACCAGATGAGGCAACCGCCCTAGAAGAATGTGCCTTTACTGATTAAAAAAGGCATTTGACATGTAAAAAATAACAAAAGAAAATGGCCTTAGAAATCCAGGTGGAGATGGTTTGCCTAGAAACAGCTAAACCCAAAGTAATGGAATGAAAGAAACAAAAATCTGCTCAAACTTGCAAATTGCTATTGTTTTATCGAAATAATACCTGAGCTATGTATGCAGATCCAAGTTGTGGAGAACCTTCTCAATGGCAGACTGAGGAGAGGAAAAAATGGAAGGAAGGTGAATAGACTAGATTAAGGGATAACTCATTGACCACTTCGGGCATAAAAGGATTAGTTCGAAGAGACATCCTGTCTCTGTGAAAAACTAAAAAAAATGGAGGCATAGCCATGAGAGGCTGAAGCTCAAACAGTAATAGATTTGGCTGAAGTGAGAGCCAAAAGAAGAACAGTTCTCCAAGTACAATGTTGCAAGGAAGCTGAAAAAGCAGGCTCAAAAGGAGCCTGAGTAAATTTTTCTAGTACAAAACTGAGGTTCCAGGGAAGAGGAATAGGCTTTCTGGGAGGCCTGATATGAAACTAAGAAATTTTGTTTAAGCTACACATGTATAGTTCTAAATGACAATCAAGTTTACTTTGACTTTGGCCTAAGAAAATGCTAGATCTCAAACTGAGAGGCCAACAGAGGATTCAAGGGCAGACAAGCAAAATTGCTGATAGGTGAACTTTAACTTAAGAATATGCTAAGCTAGGATGAAGCAGATGACACAGATGAGAGAGAACCAGATGAACCTCCACAGAGATGGGATCCTGATGGAGAGGGAGGCACCAGACAGAAGATCTTTTCCATTTGGACATGTATGATTTTTTGGTAGTGGGTTTCATGGCCTCCTGCAGAACCTGGACCATGTTATCAGTAAAGAGGTGCCTAAAAGGAATCAAAACCCTATAAACCACCGTATCATTTGAAGAGGAGACAGGTGAGGATGGATAAGAATCCCTTGCTTGTGTGAGAAGATCCAGATGGTGATGCAACTTGTAGTGATTGACCCTGGCCAAGTGAGAAAGAAGGGGGAACCAATGCTGTCTGGGCCAAAATGGAGTCACCAGCAAGATTTTGGGATAGTGCTGCCTAATCTTGTGCCAAACTCATGCAATAGAGGAAGGGGGGGCATACAGAACATACCTCTCAACTGTATAGATTTTTTGACTCATATTTTTGGTCTTTTACTCATAAAATGTGTAGTTTTCTAGCAAATTATTGAGAAGAGAAGTTCCTAAATAGTGGCAAACATTTGAGTTTCAGACTTTATACCCTTCAGAAATTACATGCATAAAATATAAAACCTGTTATTCTAGCAACTTTCTCAGTTTATAACATCAGTACTTAAAACTTGTCCTTATTTTTGGTCCTTTGTTCCTTCATTACTTTTAGCTTTGTCCAGTTTTCCTGCATTTAGACTTTAAGAGGTATGATACAGAAACATTCCCTTCCAAGGAGTCCATTTCCCAAGACAGAGGACTTGGGGCTCTGGAATAGAAGAGAAGTTGTTGCATGTTTAAAGAGGTCTCAAAAAGATCTACCTGAGTAATTCCCCACCAATGGACTATGTCCAGGAACACATTTGTGTGAAGCATCCATTTGTGAGTCTGTGTTCTGGACCTGCTGCAAGGGCCTGCCACTAGATTGGGCTCTGAAGGACTGTAAACCACCTGAAGAGTCACTTGATAGCTAGATCCCAGACCTGAAGATCTAGTCTACAAAGGTAGGACCTCATACCCTCCTGCTTGTTTATATACTACATTACAGTGGTATTGTATGTGAAGACTTTGAGGGGGCTGGGATGGAATAGAGAATAAAAGACTTGCAGAGCCAGAAACAGAGCTCTCATCTCTTTTATGCTGATATGGTCTGACCTTTGATGAGGAGGCCAGAGACTCGGGACTTTTAGGCCTCCAGATAAAGCTCTTCACCCCATGTCTAAGGCATCTGTGAACAGCTCCTGAGAAGGAACCAGAACCTGGGAGGGAAGCCCCGGACTGATGAAAGTTGATGAATCCACCACCAAAACTAGAGTTTGAGACAAGGAAGAAAAGGAACAGAGAACTCCAGGGGGTGGCAATGTTGCAGCCACAATGATTTGAGATACCAGTGAACTTTCCTCATATACAGCCTGTCGAGAGGTAGCATGGGAGTAGTGGAGGCCATAAATGCTAGAACTGTGAGAAATTCCCAAGCCATGAGAGAGGAAAGAGGAAGAAGAGATTAGAAGAAGGTTGTTGGAGACAGAACCTTAGTACCAGGGAGAGATGCCAGCATGGGAACAGGCCGAAGCCTGCACCCAAGGAAAACATGATCCTGGATAGGCATCAGGACTGATTTCATGAGATTTATGGTGAACCCCAGACTGTGTAAAAGACAAACAGTAAACTGGAGATCCTTCCACAGACCACTGGGAGAAGGAGCTTGCATGACCAGGTCATCTAGATAGAGAAAATGTGTATGCCCTGAAGCTTGCAAAAAAGCAATGACAGGAGAGAGGCTTTTGGTGAACTCTCTTGGGGCAGTAGAAATGAAAATGCAAGGAAGAAACAGAGAAATGTATAAATATTCCTGAACAGTGGGTGAAATGGGATGTGAAGATATGCATCCTTGATGTCTAGGGAAATGAAAATAGCCTGGGGAAGAGGAAACAAGTTCCAAAGAGACAACATCCAGAAAGAAGGAACCTTGAGAAAGATGTCTGAGCAAAGAAAGATCCAGAATTGGTCTCCATGTACTCTCCCTCTGAGGAACCAAAAACATTCTGGAGTAAAATTCCTTTCCCATCTGAGTGGATAAAACAAGCTGAATGGTGCCCCTGATCCAAAAGGGATTGCAGAACTTCTGGAAATTGAGGAAGTTGTTATAGAGGAGGTTGTGGAATGCCTGAAGAGGGGGCAAGGGATTTGCAAACCATGAAATACCCCTGAAAAATAAAGGCAGCACCCAGGTGTCTGAGGTGATCAGATGCCAAAGTGAGAGAGACAGGGGGACCTGACCAAGGGGAAGGGAAGGCTAAATGTCAAACAGAGACAGGTATGTCCTGAAAAGAAGGTTTTTGAGAAGGAGTTTGAATGGACTTGGCAGGAGGAACATGTCTAGTACCCTTCTTAACTTTAAGACGAGGGTGAGTCTATGAGCAAAGGCTCACTTAGAAGGGTAATTCCTCTGGAATTTGGGTCTAGAGAGACAAAAATATGCTTATGTTCCTGCAAAGCCTTATGTTGGAGGTAGACGTTGGAAAAGTCTCCATGCAGGCCTCTGGCAGCGTCACAGCACAGGAATCTGAGGACAGCAGGAGATGGTATTCAGAGCTTTCAATAGCTTATACAGAGGCATCCAAGGGAGGTTGAACAGGAACTAGATTAGAAATAATCTCTTTGGTCTTCTTCATGGCAGATGGCTGGCCCTCAAGACTGGAGGGTTTCACCATAGCACCCTGAGCCAACAACTTAATTCATTGGTTCTCAAGATATATGGACAAGGAAGATAAACTACTATGTAGGGTCATAGGCACAAATGCTTCACAAGTAGATCATTGCATATGGTCGTGGGAAGCACCCAAGCAAAAAAAAAAAGACAATGGTTGTGATTGCCTTTATGGAGAATCTGCCTGCCACACTGACATTTTCCTTTCTTGGTTGACATGAACAGAAATGAGACAAAATTGAAAAAAGTAGAGAAGAGACCCCAAAGGGGCACCTACCTGAAAGTGCCTTGGTAACCAGCACAGCAGAAGGGTGTTCAGACTGAAGTTCGATAATGGTGTCCAGACTGGTGGCAAAGAGGTTCTAAGTGCTTGTGTCTGTACATCACATTTATCACCTGTGACTTACTCAGGGAGCATTCATGTGATGTATGGTGCCTATGAGACCTAAAGGCTATGGTATACTGGCCGGACACTGGGCTATCCTTGGCAGGAGATCCCTTTTGTAAAGAATACTGCCACAGTGATATGGAAGGATATCTAAAACTCTAAACTTTGCTTTCAACATAAACAGGACATGTTGGAGGGACAGATATGTATCTCAGAGAATCTCCATTTCCTGAAAGAGGGTCTCCATTCATATAAAGCAGAGCCCTTCTCTAACCTTATTCAAGCGTAACTTGGACCAATGGATAGGAAATCGGAAATTCATCCCTCATCTGGCACCTATGTCTCTGATGGACAGAGATAGTCATTAAATCATGCCCAAACACAGACCCCATAAAAATTATTAAGATACAATAACTCTGATACCAAAACTCGTAGGACACAGTTGGCTACTAACCATTAGAGCCTTTCGAAGCCTTAGTATAAACCTTTGTACGTATAAACAGAAGGTGCACATAATGGAAGAATAAAAGTAAACACACATGCTACTCTTTAGATTATACTTACAAAGGTGAAGAACCATAGCAGCCGGCAGTGATCTGCTATGCTGAAATCTAGACCTAAAGCACAGTAAGTTCCCACACATATCAGCACTAGTTTTGCTTGAGAAAGTGTAATCAGAATAAACAAAGTAGCATTCATGCCTCTTAAGCTTGTCAGTGAGTGAGACTTCTATCTCGTCTGGTGTAACTGAATTTGTCTAGATTATTTCTTCTTCAGACATGGTAGATTGATTAACTTTCATTGCAAAACTAATGGACAGTTGGTTAAAGCGTAAAACTGTGAGGTGGTATAATACATAGCAAAATTCTTCATGCATTAAAGAGACAGTAAATCACTCTGTAAACAAGGGCAAACAAAGCTCATATTGATCTAAAGGGAGTACATCTATCACTAAACTAAGGGTAGTGTCACAAAATATATATAGTCCAAGTAAAAATCCAGGTAAGATTTTTTACACCATAAAAGATCATCTGGATAATTCTGCACTCATGCAGATATGGTACACTGTGAATCATGCATGAGAAATAAAAATACCAGGGTAAACAGTATATAGGACCGTGGATAGCTGGTGATACTGGTCTGCACCATTGCAGCCCCAAGCCCAACACACCACTCTCTCTCTTTTATATATATATATATATATATATATATATATATATATATATATATATATATATAGAGCAAGTTTTTTGAGATCTTAACTTGTCAAGCTCTGAGCTATCAGTA
>NC_056731.1:1025152262-1025154762 GCF_019279795.1 Protopterus annectens | reverse complement strand
AATTCATTGGACAATTCCTATCATTTGGAACATTAGTTGGAACAATGGAACTTACAGTAGAAGCATTCTCATCAAAATTATTCACATTAACTAACTGAGGAGTAGACACATTAAGTGAGTAGTAGACACAGTGGAAGTTATCGATGAGGATACAAGTTGAGAATCAGCAACCAAACTCCTAGAGTCAATATCACCAAGTAAAACTTGTAAATTCAATTTTCTGGCAAAAAGTCTTAAGTCCATCAGTAAATCCGGAAGTTTCGCTCTTTGTGCTGGAGCAAACGAATGTCCTTTCTCTAAAACTTTGATATGGTCATCAGATAAAGACTTATCTGATAGGTTGAAAACAGTAGAAATGGCATTGTCCTCTGTTGACAATTGATGCTGAAGTGAAGGTAAAAAAGGAACAGTTACTTGTAACTGTTTCTGGTCAAAATGTGTCTGGGTGGGAGATCCCTGTTCTCCCTGACCGGAGTGAATCTGTGATCTAAAAAAGCTGACGAGGAAGGTTTGTCAGTACCATTAACATCAGTACTACTGGTGTTGTTACCAGTAGCAGGGGTGTTAGTGTGAGCCACAATTGTGGTATATGTAGGAGAAGGGAAAGGGAAAGTTTCAAGGTTTTCCCAGCTTCTTCCAAGGCACATGGTAACAAGGTTCAGTTGCAGGTAAATCTACCGGACAATTCCCATTTAGAATGCATGCACTTGGAAGCTGCAGGTAGTTCTATTGATTCATCTCTTAACACTAGAATAGATGTTGATGGACATACTATGACTAACTTTGAAATGGGTCATCCTCACAAGTCACGTTCACAGGTCTTTAATGGCTTTTCTGGTGACAACTCTCATACATTGCCTTATGATATTTTGGTTGGTCAGGGTACTTCTAATTGTATAGACACTAATAGTTTTTCTTCCAATAATACTGATTTGATGTCCATGTTCAATTTTTCTAATAAGAATTTATCGAGTGACCATTTAAATATACTCAAGAAGGGGTTCACGTTCATTCCCTCACAAAGGGCAAATTTATCTAATGTGTTACTTGATCTGAGATTATACATTAGGAAGTTGAATCTCAAACTATTTTTTGATGCTGATGATGATGATGATAATACACAAAGTACAAAATTCACAAGCCATCAATAATTCTCAGAACCAAGGTTCTTATTGGTATAATGTAACCCCAAAGAAAAAAAGTCTTGTGAACCCACCTCTCAATAATACTTTATCTACTTTTCTTAGAGTGTGTGAAGAAGATGTTAGAAATACATTAAATGTTAAATCTAAACAGAAATGGTTTAACTTAACAGTTAACGAAAAGCTTTATTGGAATTGTCTAATGATGTCTCATTAAGAGTGATGAAAGCTGATAAAGGGACAGGTGTTGTGGTAATGGACCAATGTGCTTATGTCAGCAAAATTCAAGAAGAATTGATTAATGACGACTTCTACGAAAGGGTGCCATTACCAACAGTCAACTCACATTTTGACAAGGTAGACAAAGTTCTGAAATCTTTACGAGATGAACATCACATTACGGAGGAAGAGTTTACTTTCATGTAGTCTCCAAATCCTTGTTTAGGGAAACTGTTTAGCATCCCTAAAATTCATAAGAGTTCTTCAAATCCCCTTTTAGACTAATTGTCTCTAATAAGAGAACGAAAACTGAGAACATTGATCAGCATATTGACTTTGTCCTGAACCCTTTAGTTCAGGCAACACCCCATTACATCAAGGACTCGGGGGACTTTTTGAACACATTATATAATGCAAATGTTGATTTATCTAACAGCATTCTTGTTACACTGGATATTGTAGCCTTGTATACTAGTATTCCCCATGTGGAGGGTGTTGAATATGTCAAACATTATTTATGTAAATATGTAAAATTTCCTAAGAAACAAATTGAAACCTTGGCTACGTTGATTTTGCTAGTTTTAGACAATAACTTCTTTCATTTTAATGGAGACATCTACCACAAGGTCAGAGGTGTGGCCATAGGAACTAAGATGGCCCCGGCGTTTGCCAAATTAGTCCTAACAGACATTTTTTTCCTATGGGAGGGGAGTGTGGACTAACTGAATTTGTTTGTGGAAAACTTATCAGAGAGTATTGGTTTTTTGAAATTTGTCATTGGGAACCATGGTGATGTAGTGTCCTTTTTGGACATAAATATTTCCATTGACAGAGTCAAAAATTGTTTTGAATCTTCAATCCATAGGAAAGTTACTTTCAGGAACAATTACCTCCAGTTTGATAGTTCCCACCCATTTTTCATGAAATTAAATGTACTGAGGAGTCAATTTATCAGACTGTCCAGATTAACCAGTAATAACATGGTGTTTGAAAAGGAATGTGATTTTCTCTCCCTTTTATTCACACAAAAGAATTACCCTTTAACTTTGATTAATTCAGTCAGGAACCAAATTACTGCAGATAGACTCACGAAATTTAAACCTATTATTACTTATGGTTTTACTCCAACCCATAATATA
>NC_056731.1:1025052262-1025144762 GCF_019279795.1 Protopterus annectens | reverse complement strand
TAGTACTTCTTCAGAATACTAAACCCGTAACTGTAATACAGTTATTTAAGAGCTATTAATCATGTGAGAAGACAGTAAGCAATGTATTGTTAGCATAGTGTGTGTGTGTGTGTGTGTGTATGTGTGTGTGTGTGTGTGTGTGTGTGTGTGTGTGTGTGTGTATATATATATATATATATATATATATATATATATATATATATATATATATAGATAGATATATATAGATTAATAAAGGATAAATTTGCAGTGGATGACTGGATTGTGGCCAACTCATAGAATCATTGAATCAAGGGGTATAATTTTGTGTCTCCTTGTTCATCAAAGTCACCAAATTGAGGTTTGCTGGATTGTTATTAACAGTTGGTGAGTCAACCACAGTTCAGTGAAACTGCAATCACGTATGACTGTGTGTCTGTTTCGGTGTGTGTAGGTAAGTATGCATACTCCTTTATAAGTTTATTTAAGCAGCTGCATATGCTTTTTTGATTGCTTTCCATCTATGCTTACTATCATCACTGATTGAACTCCTTAAAACAACTTAGTCAAAATGGCAACCCCCTTCCAACTGACATTCAGGCTCTTATGCTTACTGTTCCATCCCCAGGTGTCTCTGCATCAAAATGCTCTTAGGAAAGCCAAACGCACTGCAACCAGAATCACAATGACTATAGACTGACTGCAATGCCTTTAACTAGTCAGAGCCTGTCTACCTGTTATTATGCTGCTTGACTGGTTAGCACACTTAGCTGAACTAACCAATCACATTTCCTCTTGTGCTTTAATGTCAGAAATGGGCGGTGTCAGACTATTTTGTTTATGGTATTAGTCAATTAAAGGAAGACAATGTTTGTTTTAATGTCATTATTCACATTTTGAAGCTGAGCCAGTCAGATGATTTTGAGCTCTTGGAGGAATGTATGTAAGTTATTTGGCAATGTGCAATACCCACAAGGGCACCTGAAAGCAATTTAGAAAACTGCAGTTTATTGTGCCTAAGTGCTGTCCTGGGCATAAGCTTGCACATGAAACAGAAATATAAAAAATACATTTTATAGTCCGTCATTCAAACCGACTCATTTTCTTGGATAAATTCAGAATTTGAATCCTCCTTATAAAGAGAACTGTTTGGGATTTATGATCTCAGGGCTGAGTCTACAGACAGAGCATGTCAGTGAGTGTCTGCTACTCCCATATGAAGCAGCTCATGACAGGAGCAGGTAAAGAGAACTACCTGCCACTTAGCTTTGCACAGATTTTTGTTGAAGAAAGTTTTTTGATTAATAACCTGATTCCTCAAAGACAGAGAAATGGTCCCTATTTCTGTGGTATTCCATAATATAGCAATAACATGTCTATGGACCTGGAATGTTTTTTCTTTGTTTGCCACCACTTTAGACATCAGTACTATAATATCTGTCTAAGAATACTTGCACTCATTGTCTATACTGATGTTGGAGTTGGTAAAGTATTAAAGCACTGACATAATATATCTCACTCTTTTAGCAAACTAGCATGATATAATACTAACTCAAAGCAAACACTTTTTGGTTAGACACTTTCAGACATTCTTTTTAATGCTGCAGACTATGAAGAAGAAGATTGATAGTACATTATTATTACATAAACTATATTTGCTGTTTGAGCAAATTATTATCATAAATATATGAATTTCTATAACAGATGGACTATCTAGGAACAAACTGCTTTACTTAATATAAATTCATGTATGTGAATAAGGGCAGAGTGAGGTTTATCAATATACTCACCTTTTTATTTTAGGGTGAACTGTATAGCAGAATTAGTTAAATAATTTGCCCTGTAATTGAAAAGGAGGAGCTGAAAACAGATTCCAAAGCAGGTCTGTAATGCAATCCTGTTTTGTGTGTCTGTGTACATGCGTTAAATGTAATATGAGGGCTACATTCCAGCAGATGGTGTACTTTACTGTACATAGTGTACTATTTAAAAAAAAAACTTGATACTATGAATTTTATTAGGGTAGAAATGATCACTGAGGGTTGACAGCTGTATTGATATATCCAAAATAAGTAATGAGTTTTTCTTTTGTCATAAACTCATAAAGAGCTGATGTGTTATTGGTAGCTATTTCAGGTCTTGTGAGCTTTATAAAATATTGATCAAAACACTTGTTTGAAATACTTTGTGTCTGAAATGTGCCATGCTGACCTGTCCACTGTTCATTAAAATTAGTTAAGTTAATTACTGATGCTTGATAAAGTAGTTTATGTGTGTGTGTAGTTAGGAGTGGTTGTGCGAGGGAGACATACAAAGGAAACATATCATGCAACCTTTCTTCACCCTCTGACACAAAGAGTAACAAGTAAGTAAAATGTGTGCCAAATGAAAATGCTTGAAAATGAATGCACAAAACAATAAAATTAAGTTTATCATTGTTAATATTTGTGAAACACAGACTATTAGTAATGATGATGAATTTGTGCTTTGAAATGTCATTAAACAGTGGGCAAAAAACTACCTTCTCTATGCTCCCAGTATGTGATGTATACCAAAAGGTTCAACAGTACAATGCGAAACTGAGAAATGGTTGCCAGGAAACAGCTTTCAGCAATTAGAACTGATCAAACATATGAAATACATCCATATTATTTATTTATTTGTATTGATACATGCATTGAAAATCTCCAAACAGTACAAACTAGTCTTTAGAGGAATGAAACTGACCAGTTACGATCAGGTTGATGAAATCCAATCAAATGGTCCTTGAAGAAACACAGAACAACCATCTCATGATATGTGACAACTGAGAATAGTGCCAGGAAATGCAGACTTTCTTGAAACCTCACTAAGAATAGTTAAATTATATATGGAGTCCCTTATTGATGTCCCTTTTTGGGTAATCTGCCAGCTATGCTATTAAAATAATCTGATATGCCTCCCACTATAAATCCAGACTGTTCTGGGTCTTGGCTATATACAGTGTCTAAATGTTTTACAGTTCTTTCCTTCAGAAATGTATTTATTTGACATTTGTGAACCGGGTTAGTCCGACTGGACAAAAGCCCCTTTTCAGCAGAGGCCCAAGGAGAAAAGCTCCAGTAGTAAAATAGACAATAAATTTCATGGTAAAATAATTACAGAGAACTAAGATTTTAAAGAACAAATAGGCAAACTGATAATAAGGTCAATTATAACAGGTGAATAATAATGTATAAACAAAAAAAATAAGCTTACACAGCACAAATATGTCAAACGTTATTCAGGTAAAAACAGCATAATCAGACTGTACTGTATTGTAGGACATAATAGAGTGCAGCCACTGATTGAAGGGAGTTTTCGGTGAGGGTATGGAAATGAGTGATGTCTTCAGAGCAGATGGAATAGTCAGCGTATTGAATAATGGTAGAGAGGGGACAAGAAGAATGGAGGTCATTAATAAAGATGTTAAAAAGTAGAGGTCCAAGGATGGAGCCTTAGGGCACCCCAGTTTGAACAGGTAGGAAGGTCGAGAAGATTGATTGCCATTTCACAGCATGGAATCTGTTAGTGAGGTAGCTGGAAAACCAAGATAGTGCAGAGTTAGAGAGGTTAAGTGTAGCTAGTTTGGATAGAAGTAGTCTGTGGGAAAAGTATTGAAGGCTTTGGATAGGTCAGGAAACAAGTAGGAGACTAACTTATTATTGTCATGGAATTTTGTGATAGTATGTATGAAGGAAGTTAGAGCAGTGGTGGTACTGTGTTTTGGACAAAAACAATGTTGTGTGGAGGTAAGAAGATTTTCTTGGAGGAGGTGCTCAAGGAGCTTTTTGTGAATGCATTTTTCCAAGATTTTTGACAGGGGAGATAGGATGGCAATTGGTTTGAAGTTTGAGGGGTCAGTTGCATTGCCACCTTTATGTATAGGCATGACAAAGAATTTATTCCAGCTGTCAGGTGCAATGTTTTCTTTAATGGATCTATTGAGTAATGTGGAAACAGGGAAAGCGATAGCATTAGCAGCAATGTTTAGGAATTGTGGAGGTAAGTTGTCAACTGATGGAGAGTATGTTTTAAGTTTGGAAAGAAGGGACTTGATATATGTTGTGGGGAAAGGTTTAAGATAAAATATGGTAGAATGGGTAGAAATAGGAGATGTGGAGTCAGTGATATTGTTTTTGATAAGGGTATGGATAAAATCAATGAAAAAGGAATTGAGGATTGTAGCAGTTTCTGTGAGAGCGCTATCAAGGCAGGGGTTAGGGGAGATGGGGACCCTGGATGTAGCAGCTTATTAACTGAATGCCAGGGGGGTTGAAGTGTGGATTATCAAGTGGTTTGTGGAAAAAGTTTTGTTTGTCAAGTGTGACCTTTTTTGGTTGAGTTGCGAAGCTCTCTGTAGGTTTGAAGATCAATGAAGGATTTTTTCCATGCACTCTCTCTCTTGTTCATAAGTGTTTGAGTCACTTGAGTTAGCCAGGGAGCAGAATGAGGTTTGCTCCTTACTTTCCTGATGGGGGCTAGGGAGCTGACTATCTCTACAAAGGTGGTGTTAAATGCCAGGATGGCTTCTTCTAGGGGGAGACTGTGGAGGAAGGACAAGTTAATTGAGGAGAGCAGGTGGTTGAATGTATCTGGATTAAAGCCTGAGAGTTTATGGCAGTCTTTGTATTGCTGAGGTTTGTGCAGTTAGGAAGAGTGTCTAAGTATGAGGGTGGGATGGTGATCACTAAGGGTGTCTGGTAAGGTGGAGGGGTTATGGTACAGATTAGTGCTGGTGGTGAGGACCCAGTCAAGATTGGAGCAGGAGTTGGTATGTTTGTTTATTCGAGTTGGGTTCAGGATAAGTTGGGAGAAACAAAAGAGGTTAATAGCAGAGTTTGGGGAATCAGTATCTATGGTGTTCCATTCTATACTTATATCTCCTAAGACAATAGTTTCATGAGATATGGTTTGAGAGATCGAAGATAGGAAGTGTTCTAGGATAGGGATGTTGTTACTTGGTGGCATGTAAATGGATGCAATAGCTAATTTCTTATGAGTGTTTAACTGACAACTGGCTATAAGAATTTTGTCTGGGTAAAAATCTGAAGTAGTAATTGAGAGAGGATGAAGGGTGAGGTGGTTAGAGTTCAGTATAGCAACACCTCCTCTCCTTTCTTTTTAAGCCGATCATGCCGGAGGATGTTATAGCCTGGTGGAAGTATTTCAGAGTCAGTTATATAAGGCTTAATCCAGGCTTCAGAGAGGCATAGAATATTGGGGAGTGTGTAGGGATATCCAGGCATGGAAAAGGGAGATTTTGTTCATGATATTTTGAATGTTCATAAAAATATAGGTAGATTTTTGGAGAGTTTGGATGTGGGAAACTGGGAGGAAGTATTAGGGGTAGCATTTTGGGGTTGTGGGTGGTTAGCTAGGAGAGAGGAATTGTCATTAGGCACAGGGTTTGGATGTATGTCACCTGATAGTAGCAGATATAAAATAAATTGTCTAAGGAAAGTGAAGAGGTTATTATGGAGGTGGTGTCTTGTTTTAGTTTTGATAGGGAGAGTAGGTAGAAGGAGTAGCTTGAGTTTATTTTAGGTAGAGTTAGAATAAGGAAAAGTGATGGGGCAATAGGGAAAAAATGAGTGACAGAGTGAGAGGCTGGGGGAGAGGTAATTGTAGGAGGAGAGTTTTTGAATGGGAGAGTGCATTGATAAGAGCTGGCAATGGAGGTTAGAAGGAGAATGGGTATGGTCATTTTGATAGGCATTTTATTGTCATAGAATTTATAGGAACAGTATGAATTGTGTATTGTCCCTTTAAAACTGGATGTTGTCTTAATTAATCATTTTCAATGATATGTAATTATGTCTAATTGGCAGTATTAGTATATATACTGCATTTGGAAGTTTACATGTTATTCCTTTGAAGGCTGTTGGGGCCGAGGTACCGGAATAAATTTTATCCTGCATTCCTGTTTTGCTTGGTTTGTTCTACAATTTGTGCTTTGCATTGCTGTTGGTCTTTATTAAGATGAATACATTCCCAGAATATACAGCACAAGGCTAGGAATTGTGCTGTATACATTCTGCTCTGCCCCACCCTGTCCCATTCAAGATGGATATTTCCATCCACATATGCATGCTCTGTCATGTACCCAAGCCACTACTCAAACTTGAGGTGCCTAGGCCATAGTCAAGGCTTTATCCTTGTATACCCATGGAATTGGCTATGATTTCTGCAGTTTGGGTTAAAACATTCACTGAAAAAGACAGGGATGAAGATCCACATTATCAGCAATTGATTTATTGAAATAGATGTTCCAAATTCTTGGAAGTCCATATAATGACATAGGTGCATGGCTACTCTAAAAATTAGTACCCATCCATCTACAGACACTAGTTCTGACTGAAATGGAGAGCTAGTTTATCTTTTAGCAGATTCAGGCAGTGGTTCCCTTATCTCAAGAGGAATAAAGACATACATAACATGTTGTTACAAAAAAGATGTGCTCTAATTTTGGAATTCAAGAGTTTTTGCCAAATGAGTTTGTAGCATTGTTATCATGAGTTTTTACAGGCTAAATACTATAATTAACTATTAATGATGCTCAAAGCACATGTTAAGTATATTTTTGGTATTAAACCATATTCCTTGAAAAGCATACTGACATGATTAGAATAGTATATCTAGAATACAAGAAGGTACAGACTACATGTTGGGGGTACAGTCTAGTGCGTCACATATGTCATGCAAGTGAGGATATGCAAACATTTGCCCATTTCATCCATGCACAAACTATGTCATACTTTGGGACACTAAGGCCTGGTCTGCTATATCTCAATATCTAAATTGAAGAAAACCATCCCTCATGAGTTTGTTTTTCTTATTCTTCCCATTGTTGTAAACACAACTTTTACAGACCTGTAAAATAGAGTGACATTGATGGGTTTCAGTTGTTCTTTCTTCTATAGATGTAAAAGAAGCCTCTGAGTGTCTTTTTTCTCCTGAAATGGAGTTCTCCCTATTACCACCCGGCCTCCTCTTGTATTTATGACATAGAGCTGTAGAAGCTGCCTTGCGCACAGTGATGTGTATATGACACTTTGAACACAAACAGTGATGTGTATATGACACTTTGAACAAACAGTGATGTGTATATGTGGTTATATATGAAAACATTGAACATGTGAAATATCCGAACACCATATGGTTGAGACCATATGGTCAGTATTCTTTATGCTCGATCACTGTAAATTAATAATAAAAAAAAAAAAACACAAGAAGATGTTATTGTGTTGCAGGGGCAACCCCCTGGCACCCACCCCTACTAAAATATACCAACTCCGAGATCACGCTACAGCAGGAATAGGAATCATTCCCGTTCCGCGCACTGTATTTTTCAGAGTCAGTTATATAAGGCTTAATCCAGGCTTCAGAGAGGCATAGAATATTGGGGAGTGTGTAGGGATATCCAGGCATGGAAAAGGGAGATTTTGTTCATGATATTTTGAATGTTCATAAAAATATAGGTAGATTTTTGGAGAGTTTGGATGTGGGAAACTGGGAGGAAGTATTAGGGGTAGCATTTTGGGGTTGTGGGTGGTTGGCTAGGAGAGAGGAATTGTCATTAGGCACAGGGTTTGGATGTATGTCACCTGATAGTAGCAGATATAAAATAAATTGTCTAAGGAAAGTGAAGAGGTTATTATGGAGGTGGTGTCTTGTTTTAGTTTTGATAGGGAGAGTAGGTAGAAGGAGTAGCTTGAGTTTATTTTAGGTAGAGTTAGAATAAGGAAAAGTGATGGGGCAATAGGGAAAAAATGAGTGACAGAGTGAGAGGCTGGGGGAGAGGTAATTGTAGGAGGAGAGTTTTTGAATGGGAGAGTGCATTGATAAGAGCTGGCAATGGAGGTTAGAAGGAGAATGGGTATGGTAAAGATAAGTAGGAAATGTTAGAATAATTTGATTTAGTGACAAACAATGTGGCAGTCTCAGAGATAGTGTGTGTAGATGTGAAGGTAAAAATAAAACAGCTGTGGTGTGGGGTGGGGGTGGGACTGAGCAGCACACTTTCACAGGGTAGTTTGCATGAAGTATATAGGAAGTACTTGTTGATTGGAGAGAGTTGAAGGAAGCTGAGAGGGGGAAAGCAATGTGGTTAATGGACAAAGAATATAAATCAAATGAAAGTGGGGTGGGTAGGAGTGGTGGTGGGGTAGGGGAGCAGAGTGAACCCGAGCAGGTTGGACCAGTTCTCGGAAGACTGGAAGCTACAGAAACAATCAGGAAAGAAAGATGAGTGTTTATCCAAGAAGGAAAAAATGCCTTGCTGTATCAGGAAAAGAAAGGCAGGAAAAGCAGTAGTGAAATGGTGGGGGGGGGGTCAAGTTTCAGAAAATATATTAGGCAAACCGTGTACTTAGCTTAGAGAGAGAGATGGGGTCCATAATATGAGGCAGAGGCACAAAAGGGTAGTTAGGTTAGTCAGCAAACTGTATTCAAGAGAAGGGGAAGAGTACAAGACAGAGGCTGGGATTGCAAGTGGGGGAATATGATTAATAAAGGTAGGTGTCTCAGAAAGAGGAGTGGGGGGACCAGGGTGACTGCAAGTAGTAGGGAAAGGTGAAATTGCCCAGGAAAACACACAGAAAGTAAGAGATAAGGAGTAGGGTGGTGGAGAGTGGGAATAAGAAATAGTGGCAGGGGGAAAAAGATAATATAAACTAAGTGGAGACCAGACACAAAGGAAGGCTAAGAAGAGAATAGTTGTGTTTCAGCCTTAGACTGGGGGGGTCTAATTCCAGTTTGCTGGTGTGCCTAACACTCAGTTAACTTACAACAGACAAGTGTGAAAATTCAAAGTAAAATACAGAGTATAACATACATACGACTTATAAATATTTATATGCTGGTGGCAACTGGACTGGATTGAGGTGGTTGTCAGGTTCAGTTAAGGTGGAGGGATGTTCTGCACTCTAGATTAATGCAGCAATAAGCTCCTAGAAAAGGAAGATTAACATCTGATTAGATTAGTGTAATCGGTACATATGAAAGGATACAAAGGGGTTAGAGATGCTGGATAGGATATAGTGAAGATAAGGAGAGAAAGACAAGAAAAAAGATAAGTACCAGAATGCAGTGAAATAGACGCCTGAGGGAAGAGGCAGAATAGGGAATGTATGAGTTAGTAGAGAAGAAAGAAAAATATCAGAAAAGCAGGGTGTGGGAAGCAAGAAAAATGAGAGAAAAGAAAGGCGTGGTAAACAATCAGCTATTATGTTGTGTGAATGGCTCAGAAGTAACCCTTGCTGCAAACTAGAAAATATACTGTAGACCCGAAAAACAGCAGCCGAAGACTGCAGTGTAAAATATCACAGTGTACAAAACCATAGTCATTTAAAAACAATATGCAGTGGTAACCAGCAGTAAAAAGAATGGCGGGACAAGACAAACTAATTACTTTACATGCTTTGGCATCAGGTAACAGCAGCTACACTTTGGTAATCTTAAATAAACATGTAGTGGTAAATAGTGAAAAAATAGACAAGCAAGACAATCTCTAAGCACTTTAAGTGTCTTGGCATCTGGTATCAGCAGTTAAGCTTCATGGGCATAATAATATGCAATGGTAACAATAAGAAGAAGTGTGGAGCAAGACAATGTTTAGGTAATATGCATGCCTTAGTGTCAGGTGACATCAGTTTAGTTTCTTCAGCATCTAGTGAGAGTTCAGTACTACATTTACAGTCTTGTGAGAGAAAAACATTCTGCAATTGGCACTATCTTGTAGTGCATCAACTGCAAATTTAAAAACACTCTTGCAATCCGCTCAGACAGGGCAACAGCCCGAGATCAATACGGTGAGCAAACTGTATGATAGCTACGTTCCAACCATCCAAAAATCAACTTGGTGTAAAACATGGACTGGCACAGCAAAAGCACAGGAAAGGTTACAGCAGAAAGAAATAACAATTACATCACCATAAAAGATGCCGTAAGAATAATTAGAGACTAGCACACCATCGAGGACCTGAACACTGCTGGAGATAGCAAAGTGGCAGGGGAAAAAGATGGCACAAAACTCCAGTAGATAGGTTTAAAAGAAGGAATGTACAATGGGAGTTAGACCAAGGGTAGAAAGACTAACTCCAACTTGCAGGTATACCTTGTGAGAGACCGTTACATTAGCGAAAAAAAAATTGATGGACCAGTTCTTGGGAGACTGGAAGCTACAGAAACAATTATCAAAGAAAGGTGTGTGTTTATCCAAGAAAGAAAAAAATGGCCTTGGCGTGTCAGGAAAAGCAGTAGTCAAATGGGGGAGGAGGGGGAATCAAGTTTCAGAAAATATATTAGGCAAACTGTGTACTTAGCTTTGAGAGGGAGATGGGGTCATAATAGGAGACAGAGGTACAACGGGGTAATTAGGTTAGTCAGCAAACTGTATTCAAGTGATGGGAAAGAGTACAAGATAGAGGACAGGGCTGCAAGTGGGGGAATGCAATTAACAAAGGAAGGTGTCCCAGAAAGAGGAGTGGGGGGACCAGGCTGACTACCAGTAGTAGGGAAAGATGAAATTGCCTAGGAAAGAGAGAAAAAAAGAAAGAGATAAGGAGTAGTGTGGTGGAGAGATAGGGGATAACAAACAGTAGCAGGGGGAAAATATACTCTAAACTAAGTGGAGACCAGACACAAAGGAAGGGTAAGAAGAGAGTAGTTGTGTTCAGCCTTAGACTGGGGGGGGGGGGTTGTTCTGATTTGGTGGTGTGCTTAACAGTCAGTTAACTTACAACAGACAAGTGTGGAAATTCAAAGTAAAACACTAAGTATAACATATATAACACTTGGGAATATTTATATGCTGGTGGCAGTTGGATTGGATTGAGGTGGTTTTCAGGTTCAGTCAAGGTAGAGGGATTTTCCACACTCTAGATTAATGCAACAGTAAGCTCATAACACTTGTGAATATTTATTTCATATCATGTAATATGACAATGAAATTTAACTCATCAAATTTTATATTATTTTGAAATTGTCAACCAGGGTAGGGCACTGATTCCATTGGATCTAGTTTAGTAAAGCAAGACTCACTTCTCAAAAGAAGCATTTTAATGAAACAAGTATTGCTGCAGGAAAAAAAATGATAGGTTATTTTCTACAAGGGCTGCTAACCTTTTTACACCTCGTGCACAAACACAAAGGTTCCTTTTGTCACATTGAGATCACTACCTCGGAAAAAGGTACCACCCACTAGGGAGCAGTCAAAGTAGGACTCATACTTAGCAATCATGTGCTGTAAAGATGAGGGAGAGAATTCAGTATTAATAGTCTGGTCCCACCTTTATCACTTCATCATTGGCTTTTAATGGTAGCTGCTAAATTGCTTTTACTTAAAAAAATAAATACAAGGTGTGCAAGAATTATTTTTTCAAGCATTCATCAGTGAAAGTCCCTTTCCCAATGATGAATTTGCAGCACCAGCTTCTTTCTGCATGTTCATTGGTTCTATTATGTTTTACCATCATTTTCAATGCTAAGTTCATTTGGTGGCAAAAGATATTTTATGAATTGATGCAGAAACATAGATCGTATACAAGTCAAAGCTTGGGAGGTATTATTGTGTTTCTGGGTATTAAAGAAAATTTACCTACTAACCCTAGTTTTGTTAAAAGGAGAAACAAGACTGTTAGAGAGATTTTGGAGAATCCCAATAGGTTAATGGAGAGGAATATGAATTCAAAGAAGTCAGGCACTTTTAAATGTAAAGCCTGTAAACAATGTGAGCATATAAGCAATGAGGGTCAAATATACTTAGACGCAAAAGAATTATGGATGAAACCATCAAGACACTTTAATTGCAACAGTAAGGGGGTTGGTTTACCTGGTCTGATGTTCAAGCTGCACTGGTTTTATGTAGGAAAGACAGAGACATCTTAAGACATATTAACGAACATATGCATGATGTTAAACATGGGAAAGAAAATAATGCCCTTTATAAACACACTAGGGTATGTACCCAGAGTAGATTTTCATTTTATGTCCTCAAGCACATTACCCCTAGTGTATTGGGGGGGGGTTCCTGGGAGTACAGAGAGTTGATGTGGCAGCTTAAATTGGATGCAGGGACACCCCAAGGAATGAATGATAACATCTCAATTTTCAGTGTCCTGAAAATGAATGCAGGAAAGTTGTGAAAAATTGTAATAGATTTTACATAAAAAAATGCAAATGTTATTGGTATGTATTTATACTGTTTATAAATCATTTTAAACACAAACATTTTAACATGAAAATGTTATACAGTGGTTTATTTATTCAATTCATGAGATGAGACGTTTATTTATGGATTTTTATGCTTGGTTATTTCAGATCATGTGGTAAGAGGGGAACATATAAGTGTGCTTGGGTTTTTTTTACCTATTTCTTCTGATGAAGTCTTGTATTTTAAAGATGAAAGCACTTAACCTTGTATTTATTGTTTTTATATTTTGTTTTATTAATACATTTGGCTTTTGGTGGACTCTCTCTGTCTTCGTGGTGTGTGCGCACAGTCTTGTGATATTCGTAGTGTTTTTCTGTGAGCAGGAAGTTATTTGTAGTTAATTTATTTGCTGGCAAAAATATTTTGTGGATTGTTGTAGAAACATAGATGGTACACAAGCCAAAGCTCTTGCTGTTTATAGAGATTCAGGACTGTACCATTTAAATGTTCAAAACTCCACACAGGTCTCAATCTCAAGAATCATGGACATAGCCAAAATAATGATGGAAAAAGGCATAACAGACACATACTAAATACTGCTGCTGTATGCTTTGAAAATATCTAACGCTAGCTAAAATATCAAGTTGATGCCTCAGCATTTGGTTTCAGAAGAATAGAAGACTAGCACTGAAATGTCTGGCCTTATTTACTGACTACAATCAACATTTTTTTTCCAGAAGACCACCGAGGGACAGACCAAAAGTACAAGGAAAACAAATCAGACATTTTGCAAAAGCAGGGATAATTGAGAGCCATGCTTACACCCCCTCACCATTCCCCTCAGTGAGATCAATCCACAGAAAGTAGTTAGTGATTGTAAACCATGCCTGCAGTTAGAAACAAGCAAACCTCACAAATAAAAACCAGTAACTGGCAGTATCTCCTTTCCTGGGAAGGATGCCTGGAAAAAATCATTCAACTTCTTTCAACCAGTAAATGAGGCATCTATGGCACATGTCCCAAATGGTCCCAAATTCCTGTCTAGTGGTATTAGCTGTGCCATCTGCAGAACTAGATCAGAGAATTGCAGAGAAGGAGTAATGGGTCCCATAATACATAACATCTGTGTGCCTACGAGCAGGTTACATGCTCCCCTCAAACTGTTGTGTATCTAATGACATCATTACGCCTGTCATGTTGGTGATGTTACAGTGTGATGGCATGGTAGCTGGTAACAGGGTCAAACTGAAAACTGTAATTTAAAAGGCTCTTCAGGACTTCATGGCACCCGATTTATTTTAGTTGGACATTTGATATTTTTCTGGCTAACTTGGGACAGTTGAGCTGTAAGAGTGATAGTAACATACAGTTTCTGGCATCGGTAAGTCAGAGACAGTGATGGGTGAAAACTAAACTGCTGCTGCTTATTTATATAAATATACTAGACACTTTTAAACTGCAAGTCTATTTTACATTTTAAAATTCACTTTCTGTGGGTATCTAACTCCTCTCACCCAGGCAATATGTAATGGCTACAGTCTCTCTCTGCCAGGTTATTGTCAAGATTAAGGGACTTGGTCCACTTCAAACTGAAAACTGCAGACTTCTATGTAAATCTTTCTAAAATTTATATACCAAGACTCTGAAACCATGCACCTATGAAATGAATTAGAATAATGAAAACCCCATATTTTCAGCTCCAAATTCTGTATTTCTTCCCTAGGTAATTTTTGACCCTATGCCTGCTGATCATGAAGCCTCCCCTAAGTCATGCTCAGCCCATTCATTCGCCATACCTCAATAAAGTACTGCAGTAGAATGCAGGTGTAAGAGCTGTCCAAGAGGCTGTTATAGAGGTACTCATGAAGGCAGATTGTATTCTCATTGGGATCTTGCCAATGAGGATATTTATGTGGGCTAACTCCACCCCTTGGATTAGCTGACACTCTACCAGGCTCATCATGGGAGTCCAAGATGTCTCCCCCATAAATGCACGGTCCTGTATGCTCACTAATGAAGGCTTCCCACCTGGCAGTGTCTTAGTAAGATGAATACATTCCCAGAATATACATCACAAGGCTAGGAATTGTGCTGTATACATTCTGCTCTGCCCCACCCTGTCCCATTCAAGATGGATATTTCCATCCACATATGCATGCTCTGTCATGTACCCAAGCCACTACTCAAACTTGAGGTGCCTAGGCCATAGTCAAGGCTTTATCCTTGTATACCCATGGAATTGGCTATGATTTCTGCAGTTTGGGTTAAAACATTCACTGAAAAAGACAGGGATGAAGATCCACATTATCAGCAATTGATTTATTGAAATAGATGTTCCAAATTCTTGGAAGTCCATATAATGACATTGGTACATGGCTACTCTAAAAATTAGTACCCATCCATCTACAGACACTAGTTCTGACTGAAATGGAGAGCTAGTTTATCTTTTAGCAGATTCAGGCAGTGGTTCCTTATCTCAAAGAGGAATAAAGACATACATAACATGTTGTTACAAAAAAGATGTGCTCTAATTTTGGAATTCAAGAGTTTTTGCCAAATGAGTTTGTAGCATTGTTATCATGAGTTTTTACAGGCTAAATACTATAATTAACTATTAATGATGCTCAAAGCACATGTTAAGTATATTTTTGGTATTAAACCATATTCCTTGAAAAGCATACTGACATGATTAGAATAGTATATCTAGAATACAAGAAGGTACAGACTACATGTTGGGGTACAGTCTAGTACGTCACATGTCATGCAAGTGAGGATAGCAAACATTTGCCCATTTCATCCCATGCACAAACTATGTCATACTTTGGGACACTAAGAGCCTGGTCTGCTATATCTCAATATCTAAATTGAAGAAAACCATCCCTCATGAGTTTGTATTACTTATTCTTCCCATTGTTGTAAACACAACTTTTACAGACCTGTATAATAGAGTGACATTGATGGGTTTCCAGTTGTTCTTTCTTCTATAGATGTAAAAGAGAAGCCTGCGAGTGTCTTTTTTTCTCCTGAAATGGAGTTCTCCTATTACCATAGGCCGGCCCTCCTCTTGTATTTATGACATAGAGCTGTAGAAGCTGCCTTTGCGCACAGTGATGTGTATATGACACTTTGAACACAAACAGTGATGTGTATATGACACTTTGAACAAACAGTGATGTGTATATGACGGTTACATATGAAAACATTGAACATGTGAAATATCGAACACCATATGGTTGAGACCATATGGTCAGTATTTAACATGCTCGATCACTGTAAATTAATAATAAAAAAAAAAAAAACACAAGAAGATGTTATTGCAGGGGGGCAACCCCCCCTGGCACCCCCCCACCCCCTACTAAAATATACCAACTCCGAGATCACGCTACAGCAGGGAATAGGAATCATTCCCGTTCCGCACTGTATTGCTGGTGTAGCGCGATCTCGGAGTTGGTATATTTAAGTAGGGGGTGTGGGGGGTGCAGGGGGGCTTGCCCCCCTGCAATAACATCTTCTTGTGTTTTGTGTTTTTTTTGTTAATTTACAGTGATCGAGCATGTGAAATATCGACCATATGGTCTCGACCATATGGTGTTCGATATTTCACGTTCGATGTTTTCATAGTTAACCATATATGACACTTTGAACACAAGCAGTGATGCGTATATGACACTGAAGTTAAACTACAAGACTGTCTATGCAGTAGCTAGAAGTTAATTTACTGCATAAACAACTGGCTATAGTATGAAGGTGCAAAACCTTTTTCATCAAAATGAGTTTCTGCAAATTCTGAGCCTACAAAAGTCCATCTTATTTTCTCCTAAATGCAAATGTTGGCCATGAGTATTCTGGAGGCTTTCAACACTCCTTTCCTCTTTATGAGCAATATAATTAAATCCAAGGTTGCAGAACATTGGAGAAGGAACATGACAGAGGTAGTTGTGGTTGGGCTTTGTCGATATGAGATCTGTGGAAACAGGTTAGGAAGACTGACGACAAGATGAACATATTAAATAAATTGCAGTGAAATACATCCTAACTAAAATCACAAATGCTCTATTTTAAATTCAAAACATTGTGATCAGAAACAGGCATTTGTCATAAATTAGAGTTTTTATAAACGAGTAAGGCTCTTGAACCTCCTGGCTACTTAATATAAGCACATCCAAAATTGTCATTACTCAGAGAAAAGGCAAGCCCAGTTGACCTTGTGAGCTGGCTTTATTTCATCATCCAGTTCAGACAAGAGCACCATTTCTGAAAAATACTGTTCAAAATAGTGTAGTCTGAACATGTCTGGGCAGAAGTCCTGACTCTGAATATATTTAAAATGGAATCAGTCTTTTGATTTGAGATATGCAGTTTTTTCAACACCAGTGGTTTTAAAAGTTTCACTCTGTGCCCCATAAATGTGATGACTAACATCTACTCTCTTCTTTTGGAATCCCGCTGAGAGTTCTTGTATTACAGAATCATTTTTGCACAGCAATTGAAAATGTTTGTAGTTTGGCCCTCCTAAGACATTAGTGGGTCTATATTAGAAGAGCGAAGCGACAAAAGAAAGAACGCTCTTTCACTGACATGTAAAACCCGAACTCTGAAAACAACAAAGTTACAGAACAGCAATTTTTTCCCAGGGGGAAAAAAAAACACTTGGCTATTCTCAAGACTTTGCTGTTTTCTCCACTGTGGTGCAATCTCAGAGTTGGTATATTTAAGTAGGGGGAAAAAATCACTGTTCCATAACTTCGCAGTTCACAGACTTCGGGTTTTACATGCCAACGAAAGAGCGTTCACTCTTTCATTTTGTTCTTCTAATATAGACCGACATTAGCTGCATTACAAAGGTCTGTTGGAGAGGTGTTTAAGGCTACTTCCACTGAGGATTCCTGAAGGATTTTAATCATCCTTGTAAAAGGGTACCAAGGGCATCAGCGAAATGGGTACTGCTTCACTCTTCAGGACTGGTGTACTGGAAGCAGCTAATTTTCGGAGGACTCCCGATGAGATGGTAGGACTTTGTAGCTATAGCCAGTCTAGCAAGATAAAGCAGGGTTTTTCCATAGGTTAATTGACAAATTACATTCAAATACGTTGTACACAATATCACTGACAGAGACCCAGATGGATAAAGTGGATCATAGATACTAGGTTTCTCCTTAATAGCATGGAGAGAGATATTGGACATCTTTATAAGATTTGAATTACTACTAGAGGGGTTTGCATGGATAAATACAGGCTTCTCAGGGAAAAGGTATTAAACAAACAGATTGATAAGACAGTTTGGGACAGGATATTAATGATCCCTACGTATTTCACTAGATCATATAAATATAGATTTTTTTTTTTGGCTGGCAATCCCAGTTCAAATATTGTTATACTGTTATTCAGTTAAGTCATGTGTTCAACATAGACCAGCTCAGCAGGAGATGCAATGAGGGAGCACTTGAGCACTGGCTTCACATGTTTTGGGATAGTCCTAAGCTGCAGATATTTAGAAGCCACTTGCAAAGTATATGCCATGCAATTTGACTGGACAGCATCAGGATCTCAAACAGACATTTTCTTAATATCTTTAAGGGTCTTTAAAGTTGTCTCCCTGCATTTTAGGTTGTTGAAGGTAATTTTACTTCTAGCAAAGAAATGCATTATCAAGAGGTGGAAAATATGCCATTCCACCTGCATTCTAAGATTTTGTCTCCTTGATGTATAATCTTTCGCATGTAGACCTCTCCAGTCCAGATACTTAGGTTAGGAAGATCCTGGAAGATACATGGGCAATTTGGATTAATTTTCTATGAGTAAACTATGAAGGTTTTAAGAATGTGTAAATCTGAATCAAAAGGTAGGAGTTATTATTTGAGGCAAACCTTGTTGTTAGTTGTGTAGTCATGGGTGTGCCTGCTGTTTCCCCTGACCCATGAACAGTCCCAATGTTCTCTTGGTTGGTGCACTTGCCTAAGACAATACGAGTTTGTTTATTTTGTTACTGATGTGGATTAAATATGCTGTACGGACAGAGTCATAGATTATGAGTCAATTATGGCAATGTAGGCAAGTACTGTTAATAGCTGCCATTATAGTAAAGGTTATTGTTTTTGAGATTTAAAGTAAAATTGTTCTTAAAAAAAATGGCATCCACTAAAGCCCTTCCCAAAGACAATTAAAGATATCCTTATGTATGGGAAGAAAGATTATACTTTTGCTATCTTGAACACAACAGTGGTAAATTATTATAGCCATGGGTTGTCTTATGAAGAAATTGAGACAAATGTTAGGTATGGTGGATTGAAATAAAATGTGAAGCTCGCAAAAGAAAAGTATATGTTTGATGTTAGTATTCAAAATTATCATAAATAAGTGCATTTTGGAACAAAGAATGATTCATAGACATTTAATTTAATGTGGTATGCAAATTCATACAGTTAATGGCAGTGTACATGTGCTGTATTATTCAGAGAGACAGCTCAGCTGAGCAACATTAAAAACAGTGGAGTATATAGCACATGCAAATGAAAGCATAATATGGAAATGAGGAATACCCTGATAATGAGGTATATGGGTTATATAAATTAAATCAAACATGGATGAACAGCTCAGAAACATGTAAAGCAGAAACACTGTGCTACAGTGTAAATATGTTCTGAACAATAGGTATTATTGGTGAGCAGATCTATCACTATGCTATAAATAGCAGCAGCTTTAGATGAACAACATGTTAGTGGCTGCTGTTGGAGCCAGTGCGCTGCACCACCACAGAAGGTACCATCAGCTCTTTAAACACCAGCACCTTGAGGTCCAGTAGATGGAAGGTGAACCCATATAAGAGCTAGACAAACTGCATCATTCTCAAACAAAACCAATGAGGGATGCATGGGGTTTCTGTCCCAGTGGGAAACAAAGGTAGCAACAGGGATCTTCCAAAATCTGTAGGGAACACATTAGACATCTCACATGCATAACCCTTGCCCTTCACAAGTTTTTTGACATTGTGCTGTAGCATGTGGAGAAGTTTATCTGGATCCCCTGGACTGCAGAGGAAAGGACCAACATTATGTTGACATTTTATAGTATAGCCCTTTTCCATGAGATCCTGGGAACCATAGCTCACAAATACAACACCATTAAGTTCCCAGCTGATCCACAAAGACTGAGGAGTATCTAGGGAGGGCTTTCACTCCCACAGCTGTCAAGTGGTCTGCAATGCCCAGGATATTATAAATTGTCTGTCTAACAACTGTGATTTGCATATTTGGCATATGACTAATCTGTGCAACAGGTTTGTATAGAGAGACTTCCTACAGAGACATCTAGTAGGAGGCTCACACATGAGCAGATTAAACAAAGCAATAAGCACAGATACCATGCATGTTAGACAGAGGTTACATATATCATTGTGACTATTGTGTTACAGTTAATGTTAGCTATGTCTTACAACCATGGATGATGACCTCCATCCATAACTCCCAGACCATAACAGAGGTGATGTGCAACATCGTGCATGCAGAAACACTCATTATCATTGTGCATGTTTTTGGAAACAAAGGATACTTCCCCTGCCTTGACACATTAGGCACTAATCACCTATAGTGAAATGTTTGTGTTGTCCACTTAGGCACACAATTTATAATACTCTGTATAATTGCAAGGAAACATCCCAGCAGGTCCTAGCGAAACAGTAAAAGCCAACAGTGAACAAGTAAGCTGTAGAGTCTGGGACCAAGAGGCAGCAGCACTACCACATACAAAGTGAAGGCAAGTGCAATATATCATGGAATTAGTTAAGTCAGCATCTGGTCCATGACTATGAGCCATGGTAAAGACAACACAGAATAAATAATGTATGCATCATCATATCCAGGCTGTGCAAGGCAGTACATGGACAGGCCATGCTATGAATCAGACACAGCCATGCATGTGCAAGTTAGGGGCCTGGGCTGAGCACAGTCATTGCCACTTGCACAACTGGTTAGGGAGGACTCAGTGAGACACCAACAGTAACATATGGAATAGGCTCATGAAAGGTAAATGATGCAACCAAGTACTCTGCTAGTAGGCTGTATGTAGTCAGGGGATAATGTTCTAAAGTAGTGGGGTTGAGCTGTTGTGCCATGATAGTTGGTAATGTCCATTATGGCTGCCTGCATTCTCAGGTCTTGATGTGGTCTCTAACAGGGAAGATGTAGAATTCAGGGATAAAGTGCATACACCTTGATGGGGTGTCCAGTGGTGAAAGCCTGTGGATCTTTGTCATCCATGACCTGGACAATGGTCATATGCAGATGTGGTGCTGCATATGCCCACAGGTGACATTACATTACAGGAGAATATGGGAACATTCATGAGCTGTCTGTTGAGGGGTAACAGGTGTGGTAGGCTGAGTGGGCATAGTGGACAGTGAAGCTGTCTCAGCAGTGGTCTGCATAGTGTGCCTAAGGATAGTATATGCCTGACCAGCTTGCAGCTAGAACCTCTCAAGGCCACTCAGTGCATAATCTATAGCAGCATATCAATGCACATTTGGCATGTATTTCAGGGAAGCACCAATGGAAGACACATTTGCCACCAGTGACCTAAGAAGCAACATCTGCTTCCTGTACCTATTCTTTATAACACTGTGCAATTACTGCACATCATCATACAAGCCACAGACCATACTCACAATCCCCATAATGCTTTTGGTAGCAGATGCCTGTGCCTGGATTACTGACTTGCACATCTGATGATTTATGTCAAATGTTGCATCCAAATTGGGAAATGATCTAGAGTCATAGCAGTGTTGCAAACCTCTCTACCCCTCTCTCTGTGGTGGGTATGCACATATCAGAGGCAGTACAAATGTCAATGGTCTTGTGGCTGATGACTCATGGGGAGACCAAGGGACACACACAGTTGCAGGAAGACTTCTCTACAATGTTGATGTTATAGGGTCAAGCCTGTGATGTTGGTGATGTAGGGAAGCCCCCACATAATACGGCAGAAGAGAATACTAGTACGTCATTGGACTATGCCACATGCACATTGCCACCATTGTCAGCCACAGGAGAGCTGGATATATCAGGCAAGTGCTGTCCTGTTGTGTTGGTCCCTCCATCAGTAGAATCAAGGGTATCAGAACACGTCAGAGATTTGGCATGCATGGCTAGGCTTAAAAAGGCCCTTATAGTCATTAACCTAGTAAACACCTATGAACCTATTTATGAAAGCTTCAACTCACGATACCTTTGGAAGCACTCCTGCATGTGCCTATAGATCCCCCTATTTAACATGCGTGTGGTAGAACATTATACATATAGAGCATATAGAGATTTATATACCTTGACATGTGGTTTGTTGCACTTGTAGCCCAGTGATACTTAAAAGGACAGATATGCAGAAGGCTGGTGAAGTAGTCCTATTACAAATGTAGGGCACTGGACTATATGGAGTTGCACTGGGTACTACTAACCTGGTATATCCCCTGTTGATACACAGATGGTAATTGCTGGACCAGAATCTATATTCAGGCCACCCCCTGCATACAAAGGTCCCATCCTCCTCCCCAGACAGAGACAGCAGGGACTCCTCCAACTATATAAGATGTCTCTGTGTTGGTGACCCACACAGTAAGGTGGGCATGTCCTTGGCAATGCCTCATGCTTTGTCTTTTGCATGGGGTATAATATTGTTTGCTACAGTTTTTTTAATAGCATTGTAACGCTCCTTGTGCATTATAAACTGCAGCAACTGGTTATTACAGTTTAATATAGAAATGAATTGCCTTTTTTAAATTAAAACCTGAAGAATTAGTTATGCATGCTGGGTATAAACTGTAGCAACTGCTTGTTACCCTTGCATCAAGCAGTTTGTTACAGTTTAAAATAAAGATTTTTTTTCTTTTACTAAAACTAAAGGATGGAGGTTTAGGAGCAGGGTACAGAAATGTGACTTGATTGACTGAGGCAGGAGGGAGGGATGGGATGGTGTGTTGTGTGTCTGGCCATCTGACTGGTGTGCCAATAGAAGGAGTGGACTTTTTTTTTATTTGTTTTTCTTTTTTTTGCACTTCACTTAAAGAACTGAGGGGGGTGGGATGCTAGTTAATGGTATTGGCACAGAGCGCTAGTTGAGCCAGATGCATTTCTGGGCTCTCCCATGATTTTCCAGCATTAGTTGTGGAGGTTAGTCATATTCAAGGTGTGCAATCAGCTGGATGCTTGCCCCAGCACTGTAAAGGACTTCCTGTCTTGACTTAAAGTTGTGCAGCTGTCAGAGACTGATAAATTGGCCATCAGAAGTGCAGCCTGCCTATGACTTCAGTTATGGAGGGGACTGATGTCTATATGTTTCCCTCTGGACATGCCCCTGCTCTATCATCCTCAAGGTGTTCCCCATCCCACTGTGCATACCTCTCAACTGCCCAGATTTTTGCAGAATGTCTAGATTTTTACTCATATTTTTGGACTGTTCCTTATACAATTTGTGTTTTTCTGTCAAATCACTGAGGACTGAGGTCACTAAATAATGACAAACATTTGAGTTTCAGACTTCATACCCTTCAAGGAAATGCATGATAATACAAAAATTATTGTATCAACTTTCTAAGTTAATAAGAGTAATATTTAAACATTGTTCCTAGTTTTGGACCTTTGAACCCCCAGTATTTTCTGCTTTGTACAGATTGCTTGCACTAAAAAGTTGAGAGGTGTCCCACTGTGTCATTCCCCATATTCATCTACTGTCCAACCCTCATCACCAGCTGCCCACCCTCTGTCATTCTGTGTCCATCCTCTATCATCACCACCTTGTGTGTGTAATGCTGATGTTTCCCTGTGTTTTGTTTGTCTGTCTTTGCTACCTCCCCTTATCCATTTCTCCCTTCCCTAGTCACTCCACATCATTCTACCTACACCAATAACCTTTCTTCTTTACATATCAAAAAATGACCATTCTGACCCTCCAAAAATGATTGCCCTGCCACTCAGCTATCATAGTCAATGGTTACCCTTGTGGGTTAATGCCTTCTTGCTAATTTCCTGTTCCTACTTCCCTATAACTCCTTTTCCTCCTCATTTCAATGATGAACTGAGTTGGTAGTTGATTGTGGTGCCTGGCATCCATTAAGTGACCTAGAGTGAAAGATACAAGGTGCATCATTGTGCACATGAACTGTGTCATCCCCTAGTACTTTGGCAATAACTTCTATCAGTCATGCTCTCATATGTAACACCATTTGTTCACTATAGCAGCTTAATGACGCTCTTCTCTGTAACAAGACAACTTTATTTTATTGTGCTATCCAATCTTTGTTATGTTGGCATTATGCTTACCCTTAAAACATATCTAATTAGTTTAGAGCTATATCACCCTACCCAGTTCTTGCTATTTAAAGCTGTGCAGGCACCCGACACTTGTTTATGAATCTGAGCCAAATTTTCGTAAAGTGTCTAAATTACAACAGATTATTGACTTGAAACTTTAGCAGCTCAGCCAGACCTCTTTCAAAACTACATATGAAAATTGTCATTTTTCAGATCTTGGCTAAAACACTTATGAATCTTAATATGACATTTGTGTCTGTTTTGCAGTGTGGCATTTTATGTCAATCTGAAAACTTTAAAAGGTTAGTTTCATAAAGGAACATAAAAAGTATACTGACATTTTGGGGCAAAGATTAAAAACTGTTTTACCAGTTTGTTCTAAAATATAATACAATATATCCAGTTCTTCAAACAATGCTAGGAACATGGTGGGTGGTCAATTTTCAAATCCAGACTCTTATAAGAAATCTTTTGCTATTGTTGGTCATATCATGTACATGCAAACATTTATTTTTTATGAAACGTAGGAGCTACAGAGAGAGTATCTTGACATTCAGTGTTATATATTTAGAACATATATAACAATATGAGCACATGCATATATCTACTATGTAGCCTCATAACTCACACATTTCCTAGTACTGACCTTCAGCATATTGATGTACATGTTGCTACTGACACTAGATCCTGGCATACATATAACATTTCAATCAAAAGCAAAAAATGTAGTAAGTAGATGCAGTTGCCACTTTTCTGGTTCCTACTTCTTCATATGTCATACACTGTAAGCAAACATCAGTCACTGAACATCTGTCTCTACTTCTTGTGTCTCTTTAATTGACTAAACGTGCATATTTGCAGACGACACCAGGTTCAGCACCACAATGCAGTGGTCACTTCGGCATATAGAGATGATGATAAAGAGCCCAAAAATAATTCCAACTGGTCTAAAATAAAGCAGTTTGGGTTTAAAGCACAGACATTTAAGAGCATGACTTGGGAAGCAGGACATTTTTGGAAGACCTAGGGAATGGAGGAATGTGAGGAGATAACCCGGTGGAATGGTGACTTGATGCTCACCAACTTAGGGGATGTGAAGGTCAGTAAACAATGGCCATTGATTTATATTGACCGTATACAGAGCTGTAAAGGAAGAAGGCTGATGCACCATTCTTACATGAATAATGCAAACACATTTAGGTCAGGAACGGTGGGTGTATTTACTAAGTGCAGAAATAGTAGTACAAGACTGTTAAGGGATAACAGATAATCGTTATTTACACACATTTATATAAAAGTACCTGCAATGTTTAACACTCCACATGGAGTAAAGAATGTAAAGTACTTTGTAGGGTCAAGTTCTGTCCTAAATGAGGAAAGTAAATTTACTATTCAAGAAGGTGCATTCTACATGGGCTACAGTCATGTAAGTCAGGTGTCATGTACAACACTTCCTCCACCTCAGTGAGAATATATGATTGTAGGAAGTATTGCAACCTGTATGTAACAAAAAAAGCCTTTTCTTTATAAACTGTATTCAAATATGAAAATCTACTATTTGATTTCCATAGATTCTGTAACTGGAATATATACACTATATATATATATATATATATATATATATATATATATATATATATATATATATATATATATATATATATACACACACACACACACACACACACACACACACACACACACACACACACACTGTATATACATATATATATTGGGTACTTGTTACCTGACACACAGTGGCATTACAGTTACTTTGCACAAGAGGATGTCTTCCTCTTTTGCTTCAGTGTTTTGGATTTACTTTGCACACAATCTTTAACTTTGAGATTTAATATTTTGGAAAACTGGAATGGATTAATTTTGGTGCTGGAAGATAAGAAGCATGTGGGTTTTCTTCCCAATCCAGGTGACTAGATTATTTTTTCAAACTGCTGGCACTGCAGTGCAGCTTTAGGGGCTGCTACACTCAAGTGGGCTGCCCTTCAGATAAGATGTTAAACCGAGGTCCTTTATGCTTGAAGTGATGATCACTCAGGTGGATGTAAAAGTTCCCATGGCACTTATTGAAAAGAATAGGGGCTGCATTACTTAAAACAATTTAATATACTTTGCCTTATTTACACATCCTTATTACATATTTTACACTTTCACCTCTTTTATGATAATTAATTGACTTAAAATGTATTTCTGGCTTTAATGTAACACTTTTTACTTCTAACTTTTCTCTGCTTTTCCCACTCTTTTTCCACAACTATTTTCTTATTGCAGCGAATCTACTCTCATCCTTTCTCTTTTACTCTACAATGCATTACGCCATCTTTTCCATAATAACCATATTGCCAAAAATATTTTATCCCATTTATTAACATCACATTTCCTTACTTTTTCATATTTCCCATATAGGATCATGTCCATATTTAAATTTCTGGAACCTTCCCATTTATATTCATTCTTAATTTGAAAAGCTTTCATTTTTTTTTTTACAATCAAAGAAACAATTTTCATAGTTTATTCTTCATTAAAATGAGTGCACTTCTTTTCTTCCATTACCTTATATGTCATCTAACCTTGAAATGGTAATTTATCTAATAAAATTCTCCACAGAAAGTCACCTACTTCATAAAAAATCAAAAATTATTTTCTTCCATATGTATAGTTTTCATCTTCTTTTAAGTATTTCCCTGGGTATATCAGAAATATTTTTCCCAAATCATACTATACTAATCTTATCCCCACCTGCTTCATCCATTTTTATTCCATAATTAAATCTTATTTGCATAATCCGTTTCCTCTATACTCTCCTTTTCCTTTCTTTTCTCTCTTTCATTTCATATTTCGGTTTATTTATAGTTATGATAGAAGGGACCGGTTTCCAAAAACATGCCCTCAGTGTAAGTCTTCCCTGATTCCACAAGAGTAGATTACTTACAAGAGCAAGTCTTATGGAACCTGCCCCCTTGTATAAGCCTGCTTTATAGGTAGGCATTATAACACAGTAAGTTACATACACAGTGAAAGCAAGTCTTTTAGAATCAGGGCAGGCTTACACAGGAGTAAGTCACTTACACAGAGAACAAGTCTTTTGGAAGCTACCCCCGAGTGTAAGCCTGCTTTGTAGATAGGCCTTACATCAGAGTAAGTCACTTACTATGACAGCTAGTCTTTTGGAACTGAGGAAGGCTTATACTACAGTAAGTCACCTACACAGAGAGCATGGTTTTGGAATCTGCCCCACCCTTACCATATGTAAGCTTGCTTTACACCGGAATAAGCAATTTACACTGAGAACAGGCCTTTTGGAATTGGGGTTTACACTGAAGTCACTTACACTGCCTGCACATCTTTTTCAATTGGCACCACCATTTCCTCTACCATTTTCTTTTTTCTTTCTTCTAAAATTTTCATTACCCCACATAAGCAAATAGTAGATAAACCACTAGATTTTTCTGATTAACCAACCTTCTTTTTATTATATATGACTCCTGTTCTTATTAGATTTAATCCTCAACTCCAAATAAAATGGAAGAAAGTTTTCAATAACTCTCTTTCATTCAGGTAGTAAACATATACCCCACAGGTAGGCTAACTTTCCTAAAACATGCATACTTTTTTGAAAGATAAATAAAATCTTCTCCACCAAAGCAATAACCTTTTTATTACTTCTGTTCCCTCTCTCGATTTATCTTATTTTCATACTCTCCAAATTTCACTCCCAAAGCCTTTATTTCTTTTCTTGTAATATATATTCCATATACTAATTTTATCTCCCCAAATTCTTTACACTTCATTGTATGTAACTGTACTTCAGCTCTTTTTAACATTGTTTCTGTCATTGCAACTTCACTTATCCAGCCCTTATTTTATGCTATAATGACCAAATCCTACTCATATGACAAACATAATGACACTGCTAGTCATTTTTCCGTTTTCCATCTTGTTCCTTCCATCTCACACATATGTCTGTATTAACAAATTCATATCCAAAACAAGCAAACACACACTCAATAGGCAATCTGCTTTACCACTCTCCTAATTTTTTATCTCTTGTCCTCACATTTATGTTTGAAGTGTCTGGACAATTGGGTCTGGTACTTTGGATAGGGAACTCTTACAAGCCACAGCTGTCAGGCAGCTGTGATACAAGCTTGGATGTTTTGGATACCCGACTTGGAACCTCTTATGAGATCCTGTATTGTAATCTTTTGTGCTGCCACTGCACAGTTCTGACACGAATTGTTGTTTTGTAAAATGGAAGCAAAAATCATTTTATTTGTATTTTATGAGAAAGGTGGACTGGAGTCAGGGTTCCATGTTCAGACACCAACAATTACAGCAACATGAAAGTAAAAGATTACAGTGGAAACTAAAGTAAAATGACAAACAAGGTATCAAAGGCGGAAAAATATGCACAGAAACTCACCACTTAATAATCTGGTGTTATTTATCACAATATGTCAATGCAAATATTTATCCCAGTAAGAAAACATTGTGCTAGTTTATCTCCAAGGTACAACTGCACATCACTTCATTTTGAAAATGTGTTTTAAGAAGATGTTAAACTTAGAATACTAGGTGGTCCTCTGATATTAAATAGCACAGATTCCCTGCACTAAAACCACTGATAGAGAAGCGTTGCTGCTATTCCAAGAATGTTGTAGGACTGTAAAATGCAGAAATGGCCTATAAGTTAAGGAGTGAGCATTCTCAGCTTCAGCGTCCTTTCCATAATGGCCAATAACCTTGATTCAGATTATGAACAAGGGTGCACATTTGTGGCCTGGTCATTAGTATGATAGGTAGCCATCCTACTTTACTGGGGGTCAGGCAGCAGTGTTCTTTTCTGAGATCACAGCGATAAGCTACCAAATTTATTTATAGCACTGTGCAACTGTTTACAATTTCTATATGAATATAAACAAGTAAAAGGGGGTTAAGTGTGAGAATTTCGAAGCATAACAGTTATATTCTTAATCATAAAAATAAATTATAAAAATTAGAAATGAAGTTCTTTAGATTTCCAAAAATTTGCTACTTGCCTTTTTTTTGGGGACTGTATTGTTTTTTCAGGGCAAGCATTAAGCCATCTGAAGTGGTTTCTTTTTCTTTAAACATTAGAAGTCATTATTACATGGGGTATTTTCTTTTTCCAAAGTGGTTTGCTCTCACAGTGGGAACACATAATTAAGGACGGTATAGGATGGCACAGGCCCCAGTATTGGAGAATCCAAGCACCAAAAAATCAAACTGTTGCACCACGGCCAGTAATATGCAAACACGAAACCAGATAAAATCTTATAGATTTGTTTATTGGATAAAACAAGCAAAATTGCTTGATACAAACTTTGTCATTGACGAAAGGAGCACAAAAAAATGCTCAAAAGATAAAGTCTTTTTCAGTCCTTGTCGTTGACAGTATAAACGGCTTTTTTTCAATAGTAAATACTCACAAGTTGCTCCATAATTAAGGAAGATAAATAGTCCCAGAAAGTAATGAGGTTACTATCCTCTAGATGTCAATGAGAGCCTGTTATCCAAAGATACATTTACAGGCAAAATTCATTCACCAAATAAAATCTTCACCTTTGTGGAATACCAAGTGGTAATGAAATTCTGCTGTTAAAGTTTGTTGACAAATATAGACATAAAGTTCCAAAACAAAGGACCCCAAATACACGATAAGCGCTTTCGGTTTTCACCTTCTTCAGATCGTAGGGGATTGAAAAAGATGCTAAACTTTTAAAGAAACTTGTGACCAATGATCATGCTCCAAATCTGGCGCCTTAAGCAATGACACACCTTCTATGCAAATAAGGTGCTCAGTCACTGTATTCTCAGCCAATGGATTGCTGACAACTGTCGTCCGTAAACTTGACTGGAGTTCTAAAATTATGGCAACAGATGAATTATAACCAATTAAACATCAAATGATTCTTCAAAGAAAGGGTGTATATCTTGTATTCAAATGAGATGTCTGTCCGTCTTCCTAGACCAATCAGTTGTTAAAAAACATATAGCATACAAGACTATGAAGGATATAATGTCAATTCTATTAAAAGAAGAACAAACTTTTAAAATGTTAACTTATAAAAGGTATATTTACTCATATTCTTCAGCACTTAGTTTCCAAGATTAAAAGTTACTGGTGCCAGTTCTACTAGAAGAAAAGCTTTCAAAGCTCAACGTGCCTTTTGCTCCTTCGAGTGACATTATAAGTTAACAGAGTTACGGACAATGTTTCAAGATGTCAATATTCATATATTTCAGCCAACAATGCTACCTTTTTGTTCAATTACTGATAGATGTCATTCGCAATGATAACAAAAATTGGAGATGGTGACATCGGTTAAATTGCAGTAAATTAAAGAACAAATAATTCTTTAAAAGAAGAGGGTGCATGCCTTGTATTCATATTAGTTGTTCTTTCATTTTCTTTTACCTATCGGCTGACGCATATATCATTCAAGAACACCATGCCCCTCACGTAGAGCTTGCATGGCCAACCAAACTTGTAAAAACACAAACGGCCAGCAAGATGGTTCCAACGCTTTATTGGTAAATCAAGGAATGGACATAATAATAGAATTATATTCTGTTCCTCCTTTCTCCCTTTCAACTTTACTATAAAGAAACAAAAAAAAAAAACAAAAAAAAAAAACACTTTGCTAGAATCTCCTTGTGTTCTGACTGAGTGTACTTCTCAAACAATCTGGAAATATAGAGCTGATAAGTATATTTTTGGCACTTTTTAACTGTTCAGAGTTCTGCACTTTCTTAATTTTTGCTTTGCTGAATTATTTATATATTTGCTGGCATTATTTTCTGATACTCTAAGTACCTCCATCTTGATTGTTTCCTAATTTACTGCCTTCTGCATTTGTTTTTAGTCATTTTTTAAATTTAATTGCATTTATTTAAACTGTATTTGCTTTAATATTACTAGACACTGCATTTGAATTGTTTTACAACTTTTAGCTGCTTTATTGTAAAAAAAAAAACAAAAAAGTTCTAAGCTTGTTTCCTGCCTTTCCTGTAACTAGTCTAGTCTAGATACAGATTTGTCGTATCCAGGACTGTTTGTAAGCTTCTGAGTCCCCAAGCCTTTCTGTGTTGGAGGGAAGCATTCTAGCTTATCAGTGGGAGTGGTAAGCACTAGGTAGCCTATCTACCACAAGCGGAGTGGTTTCTGGCCCAGAAATTGTAGTTTATTGGCTGTTTGGGCAGTTTTTCCATTAATTTCAACTTTCTAGTTTAAAAGCCCGTTTGCACTTGTTTAAGCTCTGTGCAGCAGTGTGGAGCTGAGGTAAACTATTGCTAGTACCAGAAAGTCTGCTCTTCAGTTTTTCCCTCAGATCTTGCCAGTTCTTTCTCTCTTGCACTTCAAATAGCCTAATCACTTTGCACTTCAACAGGTTTTTGTAGAAATTATTGCAGCACACCTAAGTGCCATCAGCACTAGTCCTTCACGGAAATAGCTCTAGTACTTAGCAGTTATGACCACCCCTCCTTTTATTAAAGGGCAGTTCCCTGTGCTTTCTCCTATAAACTTGGTGCACTTGGGCATTCTGAGGCAGTGTAACAACTGTCTCATGTACACAAACAACCCTCTCTTCTTACCTCCCAACACTCAGACTTGTGAGAGATGCACTTATATCACCAAATTGGAAGCTATGCACTCTCCAGCCAAGACCAGGCTAGCAGGTCAAGAGGAGAAGGTCAATACCTGCACCACACCACATGGAACACGCAGCCCTCCAGAACACCCACTGTCACACCTCTCACATAAAAACACAAACCACACACCCACCTTCGTGGAGGCTCTCAATAGAAATTTACACAAACAGCAGAGACCTCCAAGACAGAAACACACTTGACCACCACAACACAGCACAAACCACAGGGCACGCAGCTCACCTCCACAGTGTGCCCCTCAACCTAAACCCCTAAGGATAAACACATTGCCCAATACACTAATCATAGGTGATTCAATACTGAGGCACATGGATGTCCCACTCACTAGGTTGAATAAGGAGAAGGTAACAGTCAGCTGTCTATCAGGTGCCAGAATCCAACACATAACACACGCACTCAGGTCACTCCACAACAAGTACAAGTATGACTGTGTCATTGTCCATGTGGGTGTGAATGACCTGAGATGTACCTCCCTGGACTACATGAAAAGAGATATGGTGGAGCTCTTGGATTATGTGGTCCAGGCAGGTATGACACTAACTCACAGCAAGAGGTTCTCCAGTTCGATTCTCGGCTGGGGTGCCTTCTGTGTGGAGTTTGCATGTTCTCCCTGTGTTCGCGTGGTTTTCCTCTGGGTACTCCGGTTTCCTCCCACATTCCAAAGACATGCATCTGGAGCGTTTCTCCCTGGGCCTCCGCTGAAAACAGGCTCTGTGGAACCTAGTCAGACATTCCCGGTCAACAAATGTTAAATAAAATAAAAAAATAAAATAAAATAAATAACCCTGAACAGTATCCTACCATCACACAGAATGATACCGCAGTGCAAACAAAAAATGATTGACTTCAACAATTAGCTAAGTTTCTGGTGTCATTCTATGGGGATCCAGTATCTGTCTGCTTGGGATGACATGATTGACAGATCTCGATACTTTGCCAGAGATGGCCTGAATCTGTCACCCCTGGTTTCTGGGTACTGGCTAAGGCTCTTGCCACCCCTATAGTGTCTTTTTAGGTGGTGTTCCAAAGAGCAAATTACCACCGTAACAGCTATAAATAAATGCAATCTGAGGGACATGCTGATCAAAGCTAAAAGTCTAAATCTCAAGATGCACTTGCTCGAGGCAGTCCTCAAAATGGAGAGTATCTACATTTATGCTGTAACGGAGACCTGGTTTAAAGTGGCAGAAAGTAGCCCTGCACTACCAAGCTATAACTCATTCCACACCTTTCGGCCATGAAATATGGACTGAAGCTCCAAAGGTGGTGGTGTCTCCATATTCATAAAGGATATGCACACCTCCAGACTAGTAGCCCAGCATAATGCATCTGAGAAACATCAGGTACAGCTAACATTGGGTAAAGTGGCAATCCAGGTCACTGCCTGCTACAGGTCCACAACCATGTCCCTAGACTTTCACTCCATATTCCTAATCACCCTGGAATCTATCAAGGTCCAACCCAACACTATCTTACTAGGAGACTTCAACTAACCCTCCATCAACTGGGAAAACTACTCAAGCACCAATACACTGGCCCAACGGTTTCTGGAATTTATCAATTCCAATTCCTTGGACCAGCTCATTCTGACCCCCACTAGAGGAACCAGCATCCATGACCTGGTTATTACTAACATGAACGACCATTGCTCTACACCAGTAGTCAATCCCTCCCTGGTCAGATGTGACCATAAACTAATTACCATGGAAATCCACATCTGTCCTACAACTCCCACAAAAGTAAACACCTTGAAAAACTTCTCCAAAGCTGACTTTGAACTCCTAAAAACAGAGGTAGATAACTTCATTGCACCCATGCCAATGGAAAATAGCTGCGTGACTGCCAAATCATACACCAATGCACTTACAAACATGTACATAAATGCATGGAACTAGCCATACCCAACAGATCCAAGACTCTCTCCTCCAAAAAAAGGAAGCCAATCTGGTGGTCCCCTGCCATTAATAAACTCTACAACAGAAGGAAGAAACTGTTGCAGAAAAAGCTGAAATCCCAAGACTGGAAAAACTCCCTTATTAGCCTCAACAAAAAGTTGAGATCCCTCATCAAATCCTCTAAAGCCAGTTATGAAGGCAGAATTGTGGCAGACACTAAAAACAATCACAAAGCATTATATAGCTATATCAATAAACCTCCATGGCAATATGCAGATTTGTTCAGAGTTAATGCACAATCATATCTCCTATACTGAGCCAACAGATATTGCCTACATACTGGCTGACAGACTTAGTGCCAACTTTACCCCTATCTCTCCCCCCTAAAGGACCAATAACAATACTGGAAGAATGCCAGGCATCCAGCATTACTGCAGCACAGGTTAAAGCTACATTGTCCAAGGCCAAAAATACAGGTTCCATGGGACCCGATAATATCCCTGGCTTTGTTTTACATGAACTGCAAAGTGAAATGGCACCACATCTGTGTGCCCTGTTCAGTCACAGCCTCACTTCAGGCTTTGTCTCTACCAAATGGCGCACTGCTACAATCATCCCTCTCCATAAAGGGGGAGTGACTACAGACCCTGGAAATTATCACCCCATTAGCCTGACAAGTCTGATATGTAAAGCTATGGAGCACATCATCATTATGGACCTGATTAGCAAAGATATATAGGAAACCTCCAAACTCTAAACACCAAGCAATTTGGGATTGTGAAAGGGAGATCATGCCTGCTCAACCTTGTTGACTTCTTTGAGTCAGTCACCAGGGCCGTGGATGAAGGTAAGGCAGTCAACAGCATACCTCAATCTGGCCAGGGCCTTTGATACAATTTCTCACTCAGGAATTTTTGATAAACTCACCAAACTAGGCATCATTCCCTATAGCACCAGGTGGGTTGCAAACTGTCTCACAGATAGAACACACAGTGTGAAAGTAGCAGACTCCAAGTCAGACTGCCAGCCAGTCATGAGTGGAATCCCACAGGGATTGGTCTTAGATCCTCTCCTGTTTGGCATCTACTTCTCAGAAGTCCAGGCCAATACAAAGGGGCTGACCAAGTTCGCAAATGACTGCAACCTGGAAGCCATTATTAACTCTCCACGTGATGCAGACATCCTACAGAAAGGCCTCATTGAGGCCAATGACTGGTGTTGAAACCATGGTCTTAAGCTTAATGCCAAACAAATGCGTTGTCATCCCCTTGGTAAAAACTCAGTTCCCACTAACTACCACATCAATGGGAGCCCACTGAACACTGAAGGCATTATGAGAGATCTCGGGATGCAGGTTGACAGTAACCTCTCCTTCGACCAGCACATTGCCACTGTGGTCAGAAAGTCCTTCTATGTGGCACATCTCATTACCAAGGGTTTTGCATCCAGGAAGAAAGAAAGAAAGAGGTCATTGTCTCCCTTTACTCTTCCCTCATTAGGCTAATCATCGAGTACAATGCCCCATTTAGCATGTACCTCACTAGACACCCGGAACAGCTGAAGAGGCCACAGAAGTACCTCACAAAGATGATCCTAGGCATTAAACACATGTCTTACATGGACAGACTCAAGAGACTCCAGCTATTCTCTGGCTCATATTGCTTACTTAGAGGCAATCTCTGCTTGACTTACAAAGCCATGTCTGACCCAGCTCTGTTAGAAATGCTACATCTAAAGAAATCCCAATCCCTCTGTGCCATGCACTTCAGAGACCTCAACCTCATTACCACAATCAAAAGAATATGCCGGAGGGACAGGTTCCTCACCCAGAGACTGCCCATGCTCAGGAATAGACTTCCCATACATGGCAAGCAGAGCACCTCACTGTCCCTATTCAAGAGAAGTCTTGATGAGTGGATGGGTAATAGAAAGTTCACCCCAGGGATCACTCCAGTGGATCTACTTGATACAGGCACTGGGAACTAATGTCAGGTGGCATGATGACAGGGCACTTCTATGGGCTAGCTTTGTAAAGGCTCCAGGGCTATTAGCCTAGTACACACTTATGAACAAAATAGCCAGGACTTAGTAGCAACACTATTCTTACAGTATTTAAAATACCCATTTCAATGTACTTTATTATAAGAACTAAGCATCCTAGCATATTGAGCCATGTGCTATATTTTTATACAAAGGCATTATTAAATAAGAACTTATCATACTAATAATGCAGAGTCTTGTGCTACATTTTGTATGGAACCACTGTCAATTAGTAGGTCTGGTACAAACCTAGCATAACAATGCATAACAATAATCCACTGTAACAGCTACAAACAAATGCAATCTGTGGGTCATGCTACTCAATGCTAGAAGTCTAAATCTTAAAATGCACTCACTCAAAGCACTCCTTAAAATGGAGAACATCAACATTTGTGTCGTAACAGAGACCTGGTTCAAGGTAGCAGAAAGCACTCCTGCACTACCAGGCTATAACTCATGCCACTCCTTTTGGCCCCAAAACTTGGACCAAAGCTCCAAAGGTGGTGGTGTTTCCATACTCATAAAGGATACACACACCTCCAGACTGGTAGCCCAACATAATGCATCTGAGATACTTCAGGTGCAGCTAACATTGGGTAAGAAAGCGATTCAGGTCGTAGCTTGCTATAGGTTCCCAACCATGTCCCAAGACTCGCACTCCACGTTCCTAAGCACCCTGGAGAATATTAGGGTCCAACCTAACACTCTTATACTGGGCAACTTCAACTACCCCTCCATTAACTGGGAAAACTATTCATGTACCAATACACTTGCCCAACGTTTCTTGGAATTCATTAATTACAATGCCCTAGACCAGCTCATTACTACCCCCTCTAGAGGTAAGAACATCCTTGACCTGGTCATTACTAACATGAGCAACTGTTGCTCTATGCCAATAGTCAACTCCTCCCTGGTTAGATCTGACCACAAACTAATCACCTTGGAAATCCACACCCCCCCCCACAAAGTTAACCACCATGAAAACCTAACTTTGGTCTCCTAAAAACAGAGGTGGTTAACATCACATCACCCATGCAAATGAAGAATAGATGCATGGCAGCTGAATCATACACCAATGCAGTATATGAGCACGTACACAAATGCATGGATCTTGCCATACCCAATAGAACCAAAAAAAGGAAGCCAATCTGGTGGTCTGCTGCCATAAACAAACTCTAAAACAGAACGAGGAAACTGATGCGGAATAAGGTGAAGTCCCAAGACTGGAAAAACTTCTTTATCAGCTTCAAGAAAAGGTTGAGATCCCTCATCATATCCTCTAAAGCTAGCTATGAAAACAGAATTGCAGCAGATAGTAAAGACAAACACAAGGGCTTCTATAGTTATGTAAAGAATTTCCACGGCAATACCCAGATTTGCTCTGAGCTACTGCACAATGGTACCTCCTATACCGAGCCAACAGATATTGCCAATATACTGCCTGACAGATTTAGTGCCAACTTAACCCCCCCCCCAAAGAACCAGTCACAATACCAGTAGATTGCCAGGAACCCAGTATTACTGCTGCATAGGTTAAAACAGCATTGTCCAAGGCTAAGAATACAGCTTCTATGGGACCTGATAATATCCGTGGCCAGAGGTGCCGGAAGCTGTTGAAGACTGGAGGGGGGGGGCAGAGGATGAGAGGGGCACTTAGTGACCTAAAAGGGCAATTTTTTTAAAACTATTTACTACCACAACATAGGTTCACTTGGAGAACATTTTAAGCTTAGACAATTTCTCTTTTGGTGCTTGAATTAACATTTCCGGATTGGTCTTAACAATCCCATGGCTGATAATTGTGCATTAGCCCTAGTGAGAATAAATGTGATCATACTATTGATAATTTGAGGGGACCCATGTAAGGGATGCAGCATTTAGGAACTGCCTCTATCCATTAGTAGCATGAGGGGCAATCCTGGAGTACATTTTCTATTACCCATCCTTAGATCCAAGTTGCATTTGAATATGGACAGGGATGAGCTTTGTTTTACTTGAATGGTTAGTCTGTTCTGGAACAGTGGTAGTCTCTGTGATATATATCCATCTCTCCACAACTTTCAGTTTAGAAACCTGGACTGAGTATTTCTGATACCATTTGACTTGCTGATGTTCAGTAGGTCCATCTGTATTAGGTTGGAGGATGCCTTGTATGCCAGACATGTCACTTCTGAGCACTGTAGGATACTGAGTATAGTGATAAATCTTTGAGGTGGTCCATGCAAGCCCTATTATTTATGACTTGTATCATTTTAGTAAGGTATCTCTGTGGGTCTTCCAGTTGTTGCATGGGTCTGGATATATACATGCCAAAGTGGGCATTATACAAAATGATTGACCTAATGAGGGCTCTGTACAGGGGGACAATAGCATCTTTAGATCTAGTCAAAATCAATTTGTTTATAAGCTGTGCAATATAGAAAGACTTTCTTATGTCTCTGGGAACATGTTGGTCAAAAGTTAGGTCACTATACACACAAGTTCCCAAATGCCAAACAACTAGGTCATTTCTCAGGGGGAATTGTTAATTTGGCAGTTCCTTGGATTAGATGACTTCCCAAAGGATATGATAATGTATTTCTTGGAGTTTAGTTTCAATAAATGATTCATTTATGATTCTATGGCCACGGTGGTGCAGCAGTTAGCATCGTCACCTCACAGCAAGAGGTTCTCCTGTTCAATTCTCGGCTGGAGCCCCTTCTGTGTGGAGTTTGCATGTCCTCCATGTGGTCAAGTGACGTTAAAGACATGCAGGTAGCTGTGAGTGTGAATGGTTGTGCCTTCTTCAAAGGTTGGACGTCGGGCTGGCAACTCGGCACCATAAAAATCCACTGCCAATCATTAGCAGACCAGAGTTCCGCTGTGGCGACCCCTAACAAGGAAAAGCCAAAAGACAAAGAAAAGTTTCAATTCATGATTATGACAATGGTTATTGTTTGGGACAAACCTTCCTGCATGATGGCTAAGTCAATTGGGGATTCAATAACTGCTCCTAGTTTACAGTCATCTCAAACTTAGTCGGCCAAAGCCCTTTGGTATTTCCTTCTACTTTTGAGATGTATATGCTAAACAGAAAAAGTCTCAGCACCGAACCCTGGGGGGACTCCATTGGCAAGTGGTCTCTTCCCCTGTTTTGATTTCCTGCATCCTGTGAGCAAGCATACATGTTTGCGTTATTTGATTCACCTTCCTGATTGTATTAACCTGATTGTATTAAGTTATATTCCTTGTATAATACAGCATCCCTTGTTAGAATGTGTTTTAAATGTGTAGTTTGGAACAGTCTTCTAGTAAGCAATGAAACAAAATGTATGAACCAATAATGACAAGACTACCCATTTCAGAAAATTTCAACCATAAAAGGCCACTCAAACTTCTGTCATTACAATCCAGCAATATCAGTAAATATGCAAAATATCTGCAGAAATATGTCATCTAAATAATTCCACATTAAAGGGATCTGTAACTAATGAAGAGGTTGCTGCTAGCAAACAACTTTATATTTCATTGTTTCATCTACAAATAAAGTGCATGTTGCCCTTGAAGAATAAATTGCCTATGTTACATTAAAACTGGTAAGCTAGTAATATTGCAATAGGGAATGTTTGGCAAACTAATAACAGAAACATAGTTACTAGGTAACTCCTCCAAAGAAGAGTATTCACAGGACTGCAGCATCCACTCCCTTTAAAGTACAACACAGTACAGTATCAGCAATCCATCCGCATACTGTGGGAGTAGAACCCACAGCCTTCTGCATCAAAAGCAAGTATACTACCTGTGTACTACTAACAAAGCAAGCAACTTAGTGTAAGTAGCACTAAACTTCTCTTCCCCTGAAGCTCTCAGCTCCTTGTAAAATCCACTTGACATCCAACTAAATCACTAAATTTCACAGCACAAGAACTCTGGAAAAAGCCAAAATTTATTTTGGGGGGGGCAAAGGCCCAAAATCAGGGGCGTATTTTAAATATTGCTTGTATAATCTTAGAAAGTTGCTAAAATAAAATGTTTTGTTTTACCATGTGTTTCCTGAAAGATAGGAAGACTGAAACCTAAAGGGCTATGATTATTTATTGAGTTCAGTTCTCACTGATTTGCCAGAAACTCACAAATTTTAAGAGGAACAGAACAAAAATATGAGCCAAATATTCTGTGAAAATCTGGACATTTGAGAACTATGGACTCAACTCCCTGAATCACAAGTAGTGGTATGGGTAGATAATTCTGGCTCTTGTTTGAGCCTGAGTAACAATAGTCACCAAGTATACCTAACTGGGGGCATTTTACACACACACACACACACACACACACACACACACACACACACACACACACACACACACACACACACACACACACACACGAGTAGCATAACTCCTGGCAGCACCAACAGAATAGCGGCAGCATAACTCCTGTAACACAGAGCAATAAGAGAACAAGAACAGCTAATTTAGTTAGTTTACCTTCCACGTCTGAATCCACGTTAGCGTGAAAACTCCACTTCATTAATTTTTTCCAACAGGTCTTGCAGCTGGGCTCCCCCTCCCCCTGGCTCTATGGTTCTGGCACCCATGTCCTGGCTGTGTTCTACATGAACTACAGAGTGAACTGGCACCTCACCTGTGTGTCCTGTTCAATCACAAACTCACCTCAAGCTTTGTCCTTACCGAATGGTGCATTGCTACAGTCATCCCTCTCCACAAAGGAGGAGCGACTACAGACCCTGGGAACTATCGCCCCATTAACCTGATGATCCTGATATGCAAAGCTATGGTACGCATCATCATCAACTTAATAAACAAAGATATAGGGAATCTCCCAACTGTGGATCCCACACAGTTTGGTTTTGTGAAGGGTAAATCATGCCTGCTCAACTTGGTCAACTTCTTTGAGTCAGTCACCAGATCTGTAGATGAAGGCAAGGTGGTTCATACAGCCTACATTGAGCTGGCAAAGGGCTTTGATACCATTCCCCACTCAGGAATCATAGAAAAACTCACTAAGCTAGGCATCAACCCCTATATCACTAGGTGGGTTCCAAATTGGCTCACAGGTAAAACCCACAGTGTGAATGTAGCAAGCCAGGCTGCCGACCAGTCACGAGTGAAGTCCCACAGGGTTCGGTCCTAGGTCCTCTCCCATTTTGTATCTACTTCTTAGAAGTCCAGGCTGACACAAAGGTACTCTGGCTGACAAAGTTTGCGGACGATTGCAAGTTGGGAGCTATTATTAAATCCCCGAGTGATGCTGACATCCTACAGAAAGGCCTCACTGTCCAACGACTGGTGTCAGAACCATGGCCTTAAGCTCAATGCCAAAAAATGTGTCGTTATCCCCTTTGGGAAAAACCTGGTTCCATTAATTACCACATCGATGGTAGTCCACTGAACACAGAAGGCGTTATAAGAGATCTGGGAACACAGGTTGACAACGACCTCTCTTTTGACCACCACATTGCCACTGTGGTCAGAAAGTCCTTCAATGTGGCACATCTCATTACTAATGGTTTTGCATCCATGAAGAAAGAGGTCACTGTCTCCCTCTACTCTTCCCTCATTAGGCCAATCATGGAGTACAATGCCCCATTCGGCATGTACCTCACTTCTTCTTCTTTTGGATTTTCCGATTAGGGGTTGCCACAGTGGATCACCTGTCTGCTCATGATTGGCAGAGGAGTTTTACGGTGTTGAGTTGCCAGCCCGGCACCCAACCTTCCACAGAAGGCAAGCACACACATGCACTCACACCTAGGGCCAATTTAGAGTATCCAATCAATCTATATTATGTCATTGGGATGTGGGAGGAAACCAGAACACCCAGAGGAAACCCACTCGACCACAGGGAGGACATGCAGACTCCGCACAGAAGGCACCCCTGCTGTGGATCGAACTGGAGAACCTCTTGCTCTGAGGTGGCAATGCTAACTGCTGCACCACCGTTGCCGCCCAGCATGTACCTCACTAAACACTTGCAACAATCGGAGAGGCCACAAAAGTACTTCATAAAGAGGATCCTAGGCCTTAAACATTAGCCCTATATGGACAGACTCAAAAAACTCCAACTATTCTCTCTCATATCGCCTATTTATAGGTGATCTCTGCTTGACTTACAAAGCCATGTCTGTTAGAAATGCTCCATCTAAAGAAATCCCAGTCCCTCCACACCACACACTCCAGAGATGTCAACGTCATTACCACAATCAACAGAACATGCTGGAGGGACAGGTTCATAACCCAGAGACTGCCCACGCTATGGAATAGACTTCCCATATATGTCAAGTAGAGCACCTCACTGGCCCTCTTCAAAAGAAATCTTGAGTGGATGGGAAATAGAAGATTCACCCCAGGGATCACTCCAGTAGCTTTACTCGACAGAGGCACTGGGAACTAAGGTCGGGTGGCACAATGCCAGGGTAATCCTATGGGCTAGGCTTGTAAATGCTCCAGGGCCATTAGCCTAGTACGCACCTATGAACCTATGAGGGGGATATAAATGCCTCAGACAGCAAACAATTGTGAATTTACAGAAGTGTTTCAGTTTAAAACAATCTCAGAATATCTCAGTATATTCAAAAAAGCAAAATATAACAAAGTTGCTAAATTCAGTCAGTATAACAGTTAATAAAGTAGGTTTATCTTTCCCTCCAGTATCTATTTATTTATTTAACATTTATTTACCGGGAATGTCTGACTGGACACAGGCCCTTTTTCAGTGGAGGCCCAGGGAGAAAAGCTCCAGTTAAGCAAAATTACAAGTTTGAGTTACAGTTACAGGTAATATAACACTTACATAAAAACAAAGTTTATATACACTGCAAAAGAAAAAGGCTTGTCTGCAAGCAAGCTCAAAGTGTCAAACATAAAAGTTACAAAAAGATAAATATAAAATGTCTTAGATAAACGTGTACAATAGACATCATAGTATGAGTATGTACATATGTATATTAATCATTTCTCATGCTTGGGAAGAAAAAGAGACTCCTGAGACAAGGAGATGACAGATGCCTCAGTTAGGATTTATTGGGAGGGCAATGAGATACAAAGTTAGTTAGAGATGTAGAGCTGAGCAGTTAGAGGTCTATCCAGGTCAGTTACAAAAACAGAGCCAGGAGTCTTTCAGGTGTAGTTTTAGGAGTTTTTTTTAAACTGTGTTAAAGAGCAGCAGGTAGTATTTTGGGTGGGCAGTTTGCTCCATATGTTAGGGATATAGTTTGAGAAGAGGGATTCTCCAGCTGTGTTATTTGCTTTGGTGGCGTCTAATAGGAATTTATTATTAGAGTGGAGGGGTCTAGAAGTAATGTATGGTTGTAATAGTTTTTGGAGGGCAGGGGTTTTGTCTGGTTGATGCAATATTTTATTTTACATTTGTTAACCAGGAAAGTCCGACTGGATACATGTCCATTTTCAGCGGAGGCACGGGGAGAAAAACTCCAAATATACATAAAGAAGTGTAATTACAGTGAAGTTCTTATTTTGCATTATAACAACATAGATATATGTTTAATGCTAGCTACACACAATTACATGCTATTCTAAAGTACAGATAGGGAATAGAAGTTAATAGGTAAGGAGGAAATAGATGGAGGATGCATCAGGGAAGAGATTATATCTAGAAAGGGGAAACACATAGCTTTAAGGTCGCTAACATATATGCTAAGAGTCTTATTACAAATCATACCAGCAGGAGAGAGACAAATTAATTCAGAGCAACTTAAGGATCAGAAATTTTATATATGAAGTTAGGTTCTCATATATTGTTTCTGTTTGAGTGGGGTTAGTCAGGGTTTGTGCATGATCAACGCCAGTGAGTTCTGAGGTGTTTCTTTAGGGATATTTTGAATTGGGGTAGGGAAGACAGAGTAGTAAGTTCAGTAGGAAGTAAGTTCCAGTTTTTGCCAGCAGAGTTGGAGAACAGCGAGTCTCCAGCTGTGTTGTGAGCTCTAGTAGTTTGTATTAGCAATCTGTTGGAAGAGTGGAGGGCTTTTAGGTTATTGTAGGGAGTGATAATATTTTTCAGTATGGGTGTACTGTCTGGTTGGAAGAGAATTTTGTGAATGATTATAAGTTGGTTATATTGAAGTTGATAAGGTAGTTCTAGCCAGTCCAGGGATTTAAGGTTTAGGCAGTGATGGGTTCTATAAGCTGAACCTGAAGCAAATCTGGCTATATTATTGTAGCAGCTAGCAAGTTTATTGATGTTTGATTTACTTAGGTTAACAAATATGGGTGAGGCGTAAAGAAGAGTTGATAGCAGGTGTGTCCAGGCAATAGCAGATCTGGCAGCTGGGGTTAGGAATTGTTTAATTCTGTATAAAGAGCCTAGTTTTTTATTAACTGTTTTGATAGTTTTGTCTATGTGAGCATCCAACTTTAGGTTGTTGTCGATGGTTACCCGTAGTAATTTAGTACAAGGTTCTGGGGAGATTATTGTGCCGTTGTTAGATATTATGGAAAAAGTGGTGAGGAGAGTTTGCGAGTGGGGAAGAAGAGTAATAATTTGGTTTTATTTGGGTTTAATAGCAGTCAGTGACTAGTGAGCCAGTTTTCTACTTTGTTAAAAGTGGTTTGGGTTAAGGATTGTAAGTCTGTGGGTGAGGTGGAAGAGCAAATTAGTGTGGAGTCATCTGCATACTGAATGCAAGTTGCATCTGGGATGATTTTGTGCAGATCATTGATGAATATGGAGAATAGGAGGGGACCTAATATAGATCCTTGGGGGACTCCAAGGGTGACTAGTAGGAGGGGGGAGAGGTGATCTTTCCATAGCACAGCTTGTTGTCTGTCACTTAGGTATGAATGAAACCAGCTAATTGCTAGGTTGTCTATACACAGTGATTTTAGTGTATGTAGGAGTAGTTGGTAGTTGACCATATCAAATGCCTTGGACAGGTCTAGAAAGAGAGCAGAGTAGAGCTTGTTATTACTGTTATGATGTATTGTGTGTGAGAAAGAGAGAAGGGCTGAGGAAGTGCTGTGGGAAGGTCTAAATCCATGCTGGGAGGGGGCTAGGAGATTGTTGTAATTCAGGAAGGCTAGAAATTGCTTATGGATGCATTTTTCCATTATTTTAGCAATGGGAGATAGGATGGCAATAGGTCTATAGTTAGAAAGTTCTGTAGAATGTCCCCCTTTATGAAGGGGAATAATATGAAAGATCTTCCAGATGGAGGGGATGTAAGATTTGTGAATGGTTTGAGTGATTAAAATTGAAATTGGATATGTGATTTCACTGGCTGCTTTTTGGAGAAAATCAGTGGGAAGTTGGTCTGCAGAAAGGGTGGTGGGTTTCAGTTTTTTAAGTACGGACTTAATAAATGATGTAGGTACTGGATCAAACTTGAGGGGGATTTTATTTTGTTGTGGGGGTATGGTAGTAGTTGAGGTATTGGGAGATAGTTGGTTGGCTAGGGATTGAACGGTTTCTGTAAAGAAAGTGTTAAAGGTTTTAACAACAATATTTGGAGGTTGTTGTGGGGTAACTAAGGGGGTAGGGATTGATGATTTACCCGGGTGGAGGAGTCGATTTAAGCCTGTCCAGAATTTTTGTGGTTGATTTCAGTGCTTCTGTTGCAGGTTATGGTAATAGCTTTTTTTGTCTAGGATGATGGACTTCTTGGTATAATTTCTTAATTGTTTATATTTGATGTTATCTCTTTGGGATTTAGTGGTTCTCCAGGATTTCCAAGCTTTGTTTCTGTTAATAATTTTTAGTCTTGTATGACTGGTTAACCATGGTGCTAGTTTGTTCTTGGTTCTTATAGTACATTTGGGAGCATGGTTATCTAAAATAGTAAGAAATTTAGCATTGAAGTATATGACTGCTTCGTCTAGAGGAAGTATTTTTAGGTTAGACCAATATTTTATGGGCAAAGGTTAACTGATTAAAGCACAGTAGCTGAGGAAGTTCTAGTCATTCTAGTTATTTAGGAGCTGTGCAGTGATGTGTTTTGTATGGGGTATCAGTAGCAAACTTGGCAATTTTATTATAACAAGCTTTGAGTTTGGTTAGTTCAGATTTGCGGAGTTTGGTTAGGATTGGGGAGGCATATAGGAGGAAAGATAGGAGATGCATGCAAGCAATAGTAGCTTTTGAGTGTCTAGTTAGGAATGGTTTGTTTCTGTAAAGTAAACCTAGTTTCTTTGATGACCTTCTTAATGGTTTGTGCTATGTGTATATCGAACATCAAGTTGTCAATTTCTACACCTAGCAGTTTGTTTTTAGTTGTAGGGGTGATGGTGGTTTTATTTTTTGGATAGGATGGTGAAAATTTAGGAGGAAGGGGTCACTTTTGTTGGGGAGAAGAGCAGGAGCTTTGTTTAGTTGGGGTTTAGTATGAGTTGGGAGTTGCTGAGTCATGTTTCTATGGACAGGAGGGAGTCTTGGGTTGTGGTGTGGAGGTCATGAAGGGAGGAAACTGTGCAGATTAGCGTAGAGTCATCAGCATATTGTATGGCAGTGGCTTGTAGTATGGCAGTGTGGAGCTGGTTGCTGAAGAGTAGAGGTCCAAGGATGGAGCCTTGTGGAACCTCTAAGGTAACAGGGAGAAGAGGGAAGTTGTTATTGCCACTGGATGGCCTTCTGTCGTCCTGATATGAAACTTCTGAACCATGTGATAATGGAGTTACTGAGATTTAGGGTGGAGAGAATTCTGATGAGTTTGTTATGATTGACCATATCAAAGGCCTTTGACAAGTCTAAAAATGTAACAGATACAAACAGTCCTCTGTTTCTTTAGTGGTTCACTGCATTTGTGAAGGACATGAGGGCTGTGGTAGTGCTGTGAAAGGGACAGAAACAGTGTTGCGTGTTTGACAATAGTTTATTTGTGTTAAGGTAAGTCATTAATTGAGTGTATATAGTCCTCTCTAGGATTTTAGATAAGGGGGACAGGATGGCAATTGGCCTATAATTAGTGAGTTCAGTTGAGTTACCTCCTTTATGTAAGAGTATTATGCATGAGATTTTCCAAATATATGTGACCATGTTTTCTGTTAATGATCTGTTTATCAGTATGGCTACTGGGTATGCTAAAGCATCTGTTGCTATTTGCAGAAATTCTGCTGGGAGGTTGTTGGCGGCAAATATGGTAGGTTTTAGTTTTCTTAGTAGTTTTGTTGTGGTATCAACAGACACTGGGTGGAATGTAAAGAGGTTGCAGCTATTTTGGGAGCCGCTTATTTGGGCTGTGGGTGGCGGTGGGGTGGTAGAGACAGTGTGAGAATTAGCAAGGGTTTGGATAGTTTCAGTAAAGTATTTATTGAACTGGGTTGCTATGCTGTCAGGATTGATGGCTGATGGGGTATGAGTAGCTGATTTGCCTGGTAGAAGTATATTATTAATTGCGGATATTATGGAAGTAGTTGGTTTTGTCTGATCTTACTTATTTCTTTGCTTTATTTTGTAGTTCTAGGAATCCTTGCCTTGTTTTATGTTTGTGGAACTGTTCCCATGCCTTATCTTTAGCCTTGAGTAAGGATCTGCATTCCTTACTAAGCCAGGGTGCATAGTTAGATTTGACTCTGATTGTTCGAGAGGGTGCGCGGCAGTTTAGTATGCCAAGGAAGGTGGTGTTGAAGGAGTTGACTGCGTTTTCAAGGGATAACTGTCTGAGTGATTCCCAGTTGCTATTTAGTATAGAGATGAACTTGTTTGGGTTGAAAGTTTTTTTACTTCTAATTAGCTGGTACATTGTGGTGAGTACGGGATCTTAGTAGAAAAGTTGTCAGATGGTCACTCAGACCATCAGGGATGCAGCCTGATTGAGTTGACAGGGATGGGTTGTTCACCAACATCCAGTTTAGGATACAGTGTCAGTTGGAGGATTTCTCAATCCTGGTAAGAGATGTGATAAGCTGGGTGAAGCCATTTAGGTTGATATGTGATGTTAGGGTTTGAGAGGAACAGTTGAGCCAGTCAATATTGAAGTCTCCCATTAGGATAGCTTCCTGTGGGAGGGAATTACAGGCCCAGTATAGAATATTCTCTAGTGTGAGAATGTTGTTCCCAGGTTGGATATAACAACCTATGATGTTAATTTTTTTTTTTTTTGGGTTAAGTGTAAATTTGGTACAGATAGGTTCTGCACTGTCAAAGTTGTTGATGCTTAGTTGTAGGCAGTCAATCAACAGGTGCTCTTTGAATAAGATAGGTACCCCTCCACCCCTTTTGGATACCCTGTCTTTTCATAGAATGTTGAATACGGGAGCTACAATTTCATCATTTTTATTGCTGGGTTTGATCCAAGTTTCTGTAAGTATTACTATATCTGGGGAATCGTGGGAGAGCAGGCCATGCATGTCATAGACTTTGTTTCCAATACTTCTTGCATTTATGTTAAGGAGGAGAAGGGAATTGTTATGTTTCTGGTGCAATAGTCCTGGGTCAATGGTGGTGAAGTCATTTACTTGATTTTGTGGGGTATTGGGTCCAGGATTTGGGTGTATGTCATTGGAGAGGTTTAACTAATTGATAAGGTGTGAGATTAACTTGGTAACTTTGTGAAGTTGTTTAGTGTGTTTTTGATAGGTGTGGGATGATGTAGATAGAGGTAGTATTTTCTTAGTGTGGTAGTCTGTGTGGCTGGTATTGAAGAGGTTTGGAGATATGGGATTGTAAGGTGGACTACTGCGATAGGCCAAAGAGTTGGTTTGGGAGGGAGGTGAATGATTGCCTGGTAATGGTGTGTAGTATGATGTGATGGAGTAGACAACTACTAGCAGTGATGCAGAGATGATATACATGACTGTTTGGGTTAGGTGTTTGTTATTAAGGAGAGACATTTTATTAAGGTATGATGTTTTAGAAAGGGGAGGGGTGTGTGTGTATTTAGATAAAGGCAGATGTGTGTGGGTGTGGTGAACTGTCCTAATTAGTGAGTGTGGATTCAGATTGGTTATGGCATATGTGGGCAGGCATTGATAGGTATAAATCTAGTGAAAGCAGGGGTGGGTGGGAATGACAGTAGGGTAGGGGAGCGGGGTGACCCCGCAAGGGCGAACAGAGCAGGATAAGCTGGGGCTGACTGCAAGCACAAAACACATCAGTAGATTTCAGCTCGTCCAGGTCAGTATGTTAAGATACCCTGTACACTGGAGTAAGCAGAGTTCCTATAGAGTCTGATAGAGTGCAGAGAAGCTGAATAATTGCTGAGTTGGATTTGAGCGGTGATGGGGGGGGTCACGTAGTGTGCAAGCTAATTGTCTTTATGTCAATACCTTTTAAAACAGTGTACAAAATATAGGAGAATAACCTACACTGCAGTTGTTCTGTAGATAGACAGGTGATCTATTTGTCCTAGCTGGGCTAATTTAGGTTCCAGCTTCACAGAGCTGTACGTTAGTGCAGGCTGAAGCAGTCCAAGCAATAATACACTTCTGGGTGTCTGAATTTCTGTGGTAGTAGCAGCCTAAAAGGAAGTAGTGACTGTGCTGTGCCTCTGAATATGCCTCAGACAGTTTTTTGTAAGACAGCACAAAATCACATTTGCAAAATCCAACTATCATGGTTAACTTTCAATTTTTTTTATTTTACTGATAGCTTTCAGACTGACACCTTTGATAATGAACAGTTTTAAAAAAGGTGCAGACATTTTCACTATCCACTCTTATGAATTTCCTTTATATCTTCATGCCTTATAAAAGTTTGTCATATCAGTCCTCAGTTCCCACAAATTACCATGTTGATGGGAGCCCAATAGACAGTGAAGGGATCATAAGAGATCTGGGCACCCAGGTCAACAGCCACCTCACCTTCGACCACCACATTACCACTGTGGTCAGAAAGTCCTTCTATGTGGCACATCTTATAACCAAAGGTTTCGCATCCAGGAAGAAAGAGGTCCTCTTCTCTCATTAGACCAGTCATCGAATACAACGCCCCATTTGGCATGTACTTGACCAGACACCTACAACAGCTGCAGAAGCCACATAAGTACCTCACAAAAGGAATCCTAGGCCTTAAACAGATGTCCTACATAGACAGACTCAAGAAACTTAAGCTGTTCTCAGTCTGTTATCATCTTAAAGGTGATCTCTGCTTAACTTACAAGGCCATGTCCGACCCAGCCCTACTTGAAATGCTACACCTAAAGAAATCCCAATTCCCCTGTGCCACACGCTACAGAGATCACAACCTCATTACCACAATTAACAGAACATGCTGGAGGAACAGGTTCATCTCCCAAAGACTGCCCATACTCTGCAATAAGCTTCCCATTCATGTCAAGCAGAGCACCTCACTAGCTTTCTTCAAGAGAAATTTTGATGAGTGGATGGGTAACAAAGTTCACTCCAGGGATCATTCCAGTTGCACTACTGGATATGGGCACTGTGAACTAACATCAGGTGGCACTGTGCCTGGGCAATTTTTTTTGGGCTAGGCTTGTAAAGGCTCCAGGGCCATTAGCCTAGTACACACCTATGAACCTACTGGCTGTGGTCAGTGACGTGCACCAGTGCCATCCCTGGCTGTTAATAATGTCTTAAATATAGTAGCAGGTGTTTTATTTCTTAGATCTATTTTAATAAGATTAACAGTAGAAAAAATTAATTCTTCTTGTGCCGAAGAGGTAACACTGCAAATTGTGAAAGCCATGGAGTTTGAAGCCATTTGTCATGCTTGGCAAAACAGACTGATGACGATATACACCATAAGTGATGTAATTTGCTGTAGTAATTTCCCCATGTTTGAAGTCTGATAATCAATTAACCCTTTTTTCTAACTGGTCAAAATCTTATTGTGGCATAATCCATGGAAAAATGCTAAGCTTATTCCAACATGTTTAAAGCTTTTGCTGCTTTTCTGTTTTGAAGTTTAATTATTGCAATAAGCTTCAAAGTTTGCCAGTGGATATTCTTTACTGCACTCACTGCACTGATGTAGAATTTGACGACATTTATGAACTTATTTGCTGCTTACAATCATAGCTGTTTTTGTGTCTTGAAATCTATGAAAATGGAATCAGCAGATTTAAAATAGTGCTTATTTAAGAGATCAAAGTATAGTATAGTATAAAATGTCAGCAGGTAGAAGTACTATATCTGAAATATGTAATGCTCAGAGTGAGTTTTTAGCATCAGTAGAACCTCAGAATTTAAGTCTGGCAGAACAGGACAATTTGAAATAGTTTGTTGCATTCTGTGAATAAGTTAAGTTGTCCCGGTCCCCCTCAATAAACACACATCACACCGAATGACATTTGACGACCTTTATTAAACTTCCATAACATAGCTTTGATAACCAACATTTATTACAACTGAACATAGTATAGTTGCTTTTAATCACAGAATAAACATGCATGTAATGTTAATCAGAACAGCATAACCTACTCATCCTGACCCAGTAAGCAGTGTCCCTACCTCTGCTCGCTTACTTTACTTATGAAGCAGCGTCCCCAACTCACTTCATACACCATTTATAGAATTACCTTTCAACCAAATAAGCGGCGTCCTTACCTCTGCTTGCTTATTTATTTAGTAAGCAGCCTCCAGATGCTCACGTTGCTTTCCCAAATCCTTGAAGTGAACATCCAAACATCTGAGGGGGAACAGAAGAGGGAAAGCCTGTCCCTCTTCTCTGCCTACCTCGGCTGATAAAATAACCACAATCCCCACCAATCCACCAAAAGAAAGAAAGGAATGGAGGGTGGGTAGCAAGTTCATGCCAAAATGTGATTACTTTCCCAGCTACACTTGTCTAAACCCCTTAAGCTCCTTTCCACCCTTACCTCATTTCCTCCCAATCATCCCTCCTTCATCTAACCCTTTCATCTCCCCAACCCTCTTAACTCCCACTAATATATTTATCTAAACCCTTTCTGAAGATGTCCCTGGACAAAATGGTTTGTTCCCAAACCTCATTTGTCTGCAAAAATTAGAAGTAATACTTGATGTCTGGGCCCTGCAATTTAATACTGGTGCATTGGATTAAAAGTAACTCGTGAATGAAATACTGATTTATAATAGGTACGTCTAAGATACTCAGCTATGTTGCTGCACAGTTGTAATATTTGTATATAATCAGCTTCTACAAACTCCTAAAACTCTTTTCCAAAGTTTAATTCTTTTGTAGCGCTGTGTAAGTAGCACATATAATTGAGTCACACTCCCTTATTCCTTGTTTTTTATTTTTAAGAAATCCCACAACTAATGTATAAAGTAGATGTAGTAACTGTCATACATAATATTACATTTTTAAAATTTACATGCTGGAATATCAAGCGTGTGTGTCTGCTATCTGAATACAAGATAAAAACACTCAACACTCGACAAACTCAGTGCCAGCTTTTTCCTCTTTGTTCTTGGGTTAGGCAGAGCAAGGAAAACAGCATTTAAAAATGTCCCTCACACATACAAGCAATACTCAGGCTCTAACAACAAATGAAAATCAGGATGTACGTGGTTATTCAATTACTTTTTCGAGCTAGACTACAAGCCATGCAGCAAAAGTCTCTGTATTTGTCCACAAGATGCACAAAATTAAACAACAAAATAAATTTCAGAATGAACTACATAAGAAAATATATAAAAACAAATTATATTCAAAATCACTTGCTTCCATGGTGAACTAATCCATAGCCATACATTTCTTTTTGTCTAAACAACCATCTCAGTCATATGAAATCTTTCATCTAAGCCATGCAAACGATAATGCATGTGATTCCTACATGTAATTTGAGCACCACTGGTAAGATACCCCAGTTTTGTCTTACTATATCCCAGAATTTCACTCCCGGCACCCCCAAACCAGCATATGCCAACTTTCATTCAAATGCACCCATAATGCCATCACCAAGTCACACTCAAAAATGTGCAGTTTCATCCACTTTTTTACACTCTTCCACAAAAATGCATGTTATTTCACAGCTTTAAACTTTTTATTCTCTAACTTTTGTCTGTTCTATCCCCTGCAAGTGAATATCTACATACTGTCAGCAATGAAGGTTTATCACTTTTTCTGGTGTCATTTCTGGCCAGTCCCCCTTTCTGTACCATGAATTCTCAGAGCACAGCAACTAACTGAAAAAGTAGCCTTATCAAGGAAAATGACTGGTCAGATGAAAATAACCACCATGTCCAGAGAACTATGTTATTTGCTATGTTGTTAAGGCCTGTCATTATTTGAATGATAACTTAACAAGCTGGGCATTAAAAAAAAATGCAAGAAAGTTAATAAATGCCAGTTTTACTTTCAGATTAAGGGCTGTACAAATAACGTTCTATGCTTCTAACAATAATTTAACATCTTCTTTTAAATGGCTTATTTTATCAATGAAGAATTAAATACAACTCTGTGTAAGGAATACTGGCAAATATCTCATTGAACAAGCATACAACTCAAATTAGAGAATAAGTGTAGGGAAACACCACTGCTCAAAGTGAGAGAACAGAGACAGAGTAGTGTACAATGTAGCAGTAATCTCACCAAGCAAGCAGCAAGTAGTAAGCTCCATATAATTTTTCAATGGCAAGCTAGCCTGCATTTGAACCTACAATCTGCATTCAAACACAGGGGGAGTGATGGTAAGCCCTGCAGAGGGTCACTTCAGTTATATTGCAGTAACTAACATTTGTACGTATGTGTAAATCCTAAACAGAAGTATTCCAGTTTATGCAGCTTGCAGTAGTAAAGTTTTTTAGACATCTAAAATCTGGAGTGAGACTAGTTCAAGAAATTCGCAGTGCCATAAATTCTCCAAGAAAAGGTGAATGTCCACTTGTACAGCAGTCCGCTGCCTGTTGTGCTTCACCAGCTTCTCAAGTGACTCTGAAAAAATTCTAGCCATCAGCAACAGCAGCCTGATCACCTGTTTTCTTGCTAACTGGTAAGACTTTTCTGTGTCACATATTTAGTGTGGATGATGTTAAACAGTTTGTATATTCTTAAGACAGTTTGTATATTCTACATAGTTTGTATATTCTTAGTTTGTATATTAGACAGTTTGGATGTTCTTAGAAGGTATGAATATTATTTATGATTCATTCAGGAGTTAACCAAACTTTAGTAAATTGCAATGTTGGTATACACAGCACATTAGTAAATGTAAAACCTTATTAGGGCAGGTTGATAGTAAGGCATTATGCAAATGTATTACAATATTTGGCTGGTATCTCAAAGAAAACCATGTGAAATATGACAAATGTTTATGCCATAAAAAATTCTTGCATGATATTGCTAAAAAAATAGACTGTAAAGACAGATCTGTTCCTGATAAAGAATTAACTAAGGGTAAACTGTTTTTATTATATTCAGATGTTGAACAGTTATGTCCTGTCACCACATGTGAGTCAAGTCAGTTACAGATAGAACCCCTAGTACATTTTCTTACAAAGGAATGTAGTAAACTTCTAAAGAGAGACACAATGAGTTCAGGAAGCTTAGACAAGTTATACATACCTCTTTTCAAAAGGGCATAGGAGTTTCAAATTCAGCAGAACAGCTTACTAAAGAATGTCAGAAAGACCATGCAACATTACAGGAAATTCAACAGCAGTTGCAGGATAAAGGAAATAAATTAAGCTGAACTGACAAAGACTGGGAACTTCCTGCATACACAGCTAATCTGTGCAAAAGAAATATATTTTATAATATGTTTATGTTTTGAAAATGGTTAAGCATACATGGTAGGATGGTAGGGGCAAATCATTTTTAAATGTTTTACTTTCATTCAGTTAAAGCAATACATCTATCAGTACTACAGTAATGTAAAGCATATGAATGCCATTCATTAGCATAGTCAAAAGGTAAACAAAACTATTCTAGTGTATAAAAATTAAATAAAATAGATAAGAGTAAAAATTTAAAGTCACAAGACTGACATGCTTGTATAAAGATATACAGATACAAGACAGACATGCATGTATGTTCTTTTCGTCTAAAATACATCTGTTATAATACACAAGAATAACAGGCAGACAACAGCAAATACAAATAATGTAAGTATAAACATATGTTAATTAAGCTAATATCTATTTGTTTTTTAAATTTTTTTATAATTGCATAGTAACACCAAACAGTTAAAGTTCTAAATTTTAAAAAGAAAATCACAGATGGTATTTGTCAAACAGTTTTTGTAAAATTAATGGCAGGACAGTTAAATAGTTAAATAAAAAAAATAAAAAATACTGAAATCCATGTAAGGTAATTGTAAAATAATGTCTATGTTGTATAAATGCATAGTTATGCAAATCACAATCAAATTAAAGGAAAAATGCCCCCAAAAAATTAACTATAGTTTACAGAGTATGAAATGTGAGCTCTGACCTTCCTAGACTAGATGAATAGTTACAGGAAATGTTGAAAAGATAAGATAAACAACAAGACTGATTGCCAGACAAGTAGCCTGAGTTTTTCTAAAGCATCATTGTTATTAAAACATAATTGTTAAAATGTTTACAAGCAACACTATTTAGTAATTGTCATAAAATGCCACAATTGTGCATACATGTCACTGATAATCTGTTTGCAAGTAAATGTTAAAAGAGAAGAAAAAAACTCAGTTGCATCAAGTACAGCCAGCAAATGGGCTATAGTATACATACAGTTCAAAACAATTGTGCAGGAGGGTGTAAATCCCTACTAGTGGTAATAAACAGCAAAAGCTTTATAAAAATGATCAAATCAGACAAATGTCTATAGTTTAGTAACCTAATAAAATAAATGTATGGCCAAAGTGTTGGGCTGATATACATTCTATTCTCACAGCATAAAGCAGATAAACAATAGTGCAGTACTACAGGGGGAGGGGTACTTTCTCAGTTTTACACTGACTGTATAAGCAGTACTGCACAAGGGTCTGAAATAAAGCTATTGAAAAAATAAACAACAAGGGTCTGAAATAAAGTTACAGAAAAAAATAAACAACAAGGGTCTGAAATAAAGCTATAGAAAAAAATAAACAATAAGGGTCTGAAATAAAGCTACAGAAAAAATAAACAACAAGGGTCTGAAATAAAGCTACAGAAAAAAATAAGCAACAAGGGTCTAAAATAAAATTGCAGAAAATAATATCTCATTCCTTCTTGACAATATTCCTTTATTGGGGAGGGAAAAAAACAGGTATTAGTGTATTAGAAATACTGGTAAACTTATTCAAACCTGACAGGATAATATATTTTACAAGTTCTTAATAGCTATCATAATGGTTATTATTGTATTGTTTAGCATTAAATTGTATTTACAACCTGTTAAACTGTAAAGCTATGCAAGAGATGGTTTAAAAAACAAGAGATGGCTTAAAAATTGCTGTATTATAGCTATACAAAAGAGTAAAGATATGTAAAAAAATGAACAAGAATGGTCACTATTTTTAATATGTTTTTGGCAAAACAATGTTGGTATAAAAAAGCGTCAATGTTTCTAATTGCTGAGTATGTAGTATAAAATAACAGGACATATGCATTTGGTGTCAATTCCACTAGATATTTCTAAAGAGACATAAACATTTTCCAAGATTTTGCTTAATATTAATGTTATGAAATTTGTAAGATTAGACTAAATGTACTTTATAGTCTTTGTATGTACAAATGCAGAAGAATTCAGTACAAATGATAGTCTTTGTATGTACAAATGCAGAAGAATTCAGTACAAACGAAATTAATGTCTAGTAATGAATATGTGTAAAAACCCATGTTTAAAAAAATATATAAATAAAAAATGGGTCCAGGATACCTACTAGATTGAAATGCATGAACAGCAAACAGTCTGTGTAAATACATACTGTACAGGATACATCATAATAAGTTCAAAAGTAATTTGTCAAGTAATATCACTGGTTTTACCCCAGTAAAATAATTGCTTTCAAATATTTATTATCTAAGCCCAGTTCAGTATTTTACCAAGATGTTATTGAGCAGTTCAGAGACATGAACACAATGTGATGGTTAAAATGGCATTAAAACTGTATATTTTTAGCATTGTATAAATGCTTGCAGTAGCACATAGTTATTGTCTCTTATAGTTAATTCAACAGTTGCAAAGAGTTAATGGAACAGTTCTAAGTCATAAATTAAATTCTGTGATTGCAAAAGAATAAATTGATCAAGTTAAAAAAAATAACATTAAAGCAGACACAGCTCATAATTGATAAAATATTTTCACAGAATGGTCTGCAAAAGAAAAAGTTTTAAATACATTCAGTTTTGTAGTAATACTTAATATCATTGTATTAACTATGTAAAATTGCATTTTGACTTGTATCAAAAGAAGACTATAGGTTTGTTTCTTAATGTGTTTTCTATATAAAATGTTTTGAGTATGTTTAAAAACAGAGGGAATTGTTAGATATTATGAATATAAGGCTGAAATTAATTCTGTTGTAAATATGCTGAAAGAAAAAGCTTGCCTAAATACAGAAACATAGTTTAGTAATATGTGATCGGCAGTCATACTAAATGACCATGGCTTGGAAAATAAGGAACCTGCTGAATGGACATTTTTCCCTTACAAACTTACAAACAGGATGTATGCAAGAGCAAAAATGCAAAATCTGCTTTTAAAGAATGGACAGTGACACTGTGGCAATGTGTTTCCTCAAAAATATGCTTTTCTGCATGGAAAACAGGACATGTTTATCAGCATTGGTACAAGAACAGATGTACTTATACAAAGATCCAAATAGAATACAGGATGTTCACACTGTCAGAACAATGTGTTTCCTCAAAAACATGTTTTTCTGCATGGACAACAGGACACTGTTATCAGCATTGGCAAAAGAACAGATGTTCTTGTACAAAGATCCAAATAGAATACAGGATGTTCACACTGTCAGAAAAGCTGGTCTCTTACAAGACATTGTTAAACAAGGAAGCTTAGTATTGTTTCTACAGGATGAGCAATTCTCCAAAATAGAATATCAAGAGGAAATGTATATGTTTATGCATGACTAAAAGTGTATATAAAGAGCTGTATAAATCCAGTTATGTTAGATCTCTCACATCGTCTGTACTATATGAGAAGTAAAAGTTGGAACAGTACTTTTAAGCTGCAACGTTGGTCCATTTGGTTTATTATAAAAAGTTATTTGTTACTGCTCTCTAAAGTTGATGCTGCAAAGTATATTCTCTCATCAGTGTATAGTCTGCAAGTTTCTGTATGCAACAGACTGTGAATACAAATATAACCAGACTTTGAATTTTAGCAGAATCCAGCCAAAGACTTCAAATCCATCACACCAAGCAACAAGCAGTAAGCATCCATATATTTTTTCAGCTACCATAAGTCTCCTACCTTTGCTGCCGTCTACCACCAGGATCTCTCCCCAGGTAATCTCTCTAACAACCTATCCCAAAAATAAAAGTATTCCACTGAAGCAAAGCAGATCAAACTTCATTAGGCCTATAGCTGGGAAAAACATGTAGTCCAAACAGAAAGATTATCAAATATCCTACCCAGTAAAACATCACACCTAACGTTGACATGTTACAGCACAACTGGCTGATCAACAGCTAAGCAATCATCCATTCAACCCATTGAGCAACACAGGAAATGATAGCCAGACCAAAGCTCGCACAGCATACCTTGAGCATCTTTAGCAAAAATGTAGCTCAGAACAAGAACCATCCTCTTACATAAACAAGTGCCTTCACAGTGAAAGAGCCTCCATCTTTAATGGGCACTCACTCATCCAGTGGAAAATCATGCTTTTGGGAAATATGTAACTGTGCTCACCCCAGTTTCTGATCTTGCTCTCTTTTCCAACTTGTTCAACAGCTTTATGTTTAAAAGGTGCTTACTTGACAAACATACAAAGCTATACTTTTAGTTAATAACTATAGGAAGTTTTCTGATCTAACAGTGTTTTACAGGACTGCAATTAGCTCTGTGTGAAAAATAATGTTGTTTTTACTTACTTCACCCAAATGTCAATTTATTTTTTTCCAAAAAGTGATTTTCAGATTTAGTCTATTTGTTTAATAGATCATCTTAAGCTAGCAGCATGAGAACATTATTTATGCACAAAATGGAGTCTAGGTGTAAGGTTAAGCATAAAAACTATTTTGGATATTCAACTTATTACTAAAACCAACCTAAATGTCTTGTAACCACTGTCAGTGTCTTATGTGACTAGAATGTATTTGGTCACTCAGACTACAAGTTGTTTGCTGAAGAGTGAAAAGGATAATTACCCAAGGAAGGCCAGTATTTAAACGTTATCATTCTCAGCCTATATTTCTCAAGTTCTGTTTATTGATGCTTGCTTGAAATTCATTTTAAGTTTATGACGACAAATGAATAATACAAAACAGTGATTTATAAAGGGCTCAGGGTACATACCTTTGCTCAGCAATACTTTCAGCCCTTATTTATGAATAGTAGGCTCACACTGACCTGCACAAAATGTTCCTAACAGCAGTCCAGGATAAAGTCATTTCTATACAGCAGGAAATTAAATGGCTGAACAAGGCAGTCAGTGCATGCAACAACTTGGTAATTAATGATATTAAATGTACGATGCAAATATTATTGACAAGCCAATGCAAAGAGCAATTAAATAAGTCATCTCTAAAGTATGAGAGTAATGTGGATGTTAAAAACAAGTGATACATAACTGTAAACAGTAGTGTAGGGCAAATACTGCACAGCTTTCAATGAATCTAACAGACTTGAACAAAATACATTCATTAGAAAAAAAGTAAACATCTACATGAGAGACAAGGTAAACCAAAGGCAGACATATTATATTCCTGACTACCTAAAAGACAGAGCTGCAATTTAGCACAACTCTGTAGCCAGATTTACATTCAGTGCCAGGTGTGAGTTTGTCACGTGTGTGTGTGTGTATGTGTGTGTGTGTGTGTGTGTGTGTGTGTGTGTGTGTGTGTGTGTGTGTGTGTATGTGTGTGTGTGTGTGTGTTCTGCTAAAATGAATGGACTGGAAGTGTTGGCTATCTGATACAACCTGAACCTAAATGCTGTGCCACCTAATTGGTACAACCTGAATCTAAATGCTGCCCCACCTAATTGGTACAACCTGAACCTAAATGCTCACCACCTAACTGGTACAACCTGAACCTAAATGTTACACCATGCTTAAGATATTGGTTTGCATTTGGTAATCATCTGAAAAGCAGAGACTCGCAATGCCAAGTTACAGAATGTGGAGACTGAATTTCCAAAAATGTCGACGTCTATATACTAAATCTGAGATTGACAGTTCTTGGAATATTCCATTTTGTCTGAGGTACGTTAGTCTTGGAGTTGGTGTGTGTGTGTGCATGTGTGTGTATATGTATATAGATATAGATACATACATATATATATATATATATATATATATATATATATATATATATATACACACACACACACACACACACACACACACACACACACACACACACACACACACACACAAAGTTCAAGGCATTCAAGGGCATGCCCTTCACATTCGGCATTGCAGGGACTTCCACCTATAAAAACAAGTTTGAAGTAAAAAAGCGATGTTGACATTCGCTTTTCTCCTGTATTTTTTTGCAGCATTTCAGCACTTGGCATTGCAAGTCTAGACATTTCTTTAAGGATCCTTTTTGCTTAGTATGGAAACAGGATAGGTTAAATTATTTGATTGCCATGGTTTCGTTTTTGACATTCATGCCATCATTTTTATCATGCTAATGTATTATATTTTATTTATAGATTCCATAATTTGTGTTTTAAAAAGGGTTGAATTTGATTAAAAAAATGCACATAGTGAAAGTTGGAGTGTACTCAGAAAGGTATGACTGTTGCAATCTTGTGACTAGGTCCACAGGTGTAATGAGGAGGTTGTATGATGAAACATTCATTCAACAAGCAAAGTAAGGACCTCTACCACAAGCTGAACTTTTCATACTTGTGCATATGCAGTAATATGCAATGATTTTTATAATATAGAAATAGTTTGAGTTGATGTAAAAAGTTTACTTCTATATGCTGACATGCTGCAGCAGAGATATATTCATGGCAACAAATTACTTCTTATTGATTCATTTCCATGTGCACAGATCAGCTGTATCCCACAGAACCAAATTGTCATGAATTGATTATATTTTTAAATAATACAGATGAAATTACAGAACTCACCACTTTAATAGTACATTAAGTTAGCAACTGACTGTCTGACACACACACACACACACACACACACACACACACACACACACACACACACACACAGGCCATCTCAGATTGGATGCAAAGGATTGCCAGCGGTTCTACCCTCCTCATCCTCACTGACCACAGTATCTTACCTTGTTCTCTTTTTATGGACACCAAATTATGTACGGACTTTACAGACACGCTTCTTTTTTATTTTTCAGGACTATCCATAATTTTGTAGATGGTTGGCAACCAGTGACTAGTCACTACTTTAGACTGCTTCTCTAAGCCTAGAGCAGGCAGATATGAGGAATGGGGTAAAGCATATTAAGTTAAAGCTAATGCTAGCCTACTGGACATGTAGCAAGTAATATCAGACACTTCTGGAGCGACTGCACTGCTTATTGCTGGTATGGTAAATGTTTGAAAGCCATTGTAATGAAACTAACTTTACAAACAGTACCATACTAAATTATATTTTGCTAAACAAGTTAAAGTGAAAAGAGAGGAATGTAGTACTTGAAGAAGGCAAACCCTATACTCCCAAGTGGAAGATTTGCCCCCAAACATCCCTCAATATTTCTAGGTGCAATGCACAGAGAGCATCTTATACTTAGGAGAAGGGGAATTATGGACACCACCCCTGAAAGGGTGATGGAAAGGTAGCTCAACCACTGAAAAAAAAATATGACAAAGTGGGGATGAATTACCTGTTCCCCATCCCATTGTCCAAGTTGCACTTGAATTGAGTTAGGGAGGAACTCTGCTTCACATGGATATGGAGCCTGTTCTAGAGAAGGGATGGTCTCTGGGATACATACCTATCTCTCCTGCAGGTTCTATTTATATCACAGGCACAGTTTAAGTCTTTAGCATGGATATTTCTAGTGCTAAAAATAAATTTCTATAAGTACGTACTAGAGCAGCTGTCCTTGTGGACCATTTTAAGCCTGGCTAATTTCCCGGAAAGAGGAGAATCAAACCCTGTACGTTGTGTTTATAAGGGGAAAATCTTACCCACCACGCCACCCCAACTATAGCTGACAAAATGTGTTTTATAGACACTGGGAAGCCGTACAGTCTGTGAAGAGTAATAGCATCCAGAAACATACAGTAATAATGAACAGCACAGCTGATGATCTGCTGAATCATTGGGATACAAGTACAAAGAAAGCGAGGCGTACTGTAAGATTCTTCATCAGAAAGTAGTAGAACAAGGTCTGGAACTGTCCATGAAATTATAGTCATAAAATTGGCCATAATCATCCCAAGAGGATTAGAAGAGGTATTTTTGAGTGAAAAAGAAAGAAAAGGAAGTCACACATACCGCCATGATTTGCTAGAGCTGTAAAAACATACTCCGGTATGACATAGGACGGCCTAGTGTAGAACAGCCAGTTCCAGTGTATATTGGCAGCATGGATATGCTTACTGCAGAGGTACATTTTTACAGAAATGTTTAATAATGATCCTACGATTCTTGGAGAATGCGTATTTAAGATTGTATCATACTCAGCATGTAGATATTATTAATCATTTTAACTGTTAAAAACTAAATAAATAAATCTCAGGCACCTGTTTTTTCAAATCAGATGATTTATACAGCTCACACTACCAACAATCTCAGTAAATCTGTAAGAAGTACACGACTGCAGGCCCACAATAATATCAGGAACAGGTATTATTGTTTCCCTAATATTTTATTTATATTTGTTTACTGGGAAAATCCAATGGGATAAAAGCCTTTTTCTGCAGATGCCGGTGGGGTAGCTTTACTTTTAACACAAGGTATGACATGTGTGGGTGTGGGTGTGTGAGTAAAATACAGTTTCATGATATCAGAAGGAAATACAAAAAAAACCACTGGAAAGAGAGTGAAGGTTAACATATTTTACAAAGCACATACATGGGAGAAAAACACTTCCAATAATTTAAATAAATATTACTTAGTAATAGAGCATTTATACAGCATAAAATGGTATATACAGTGTGTGATCATGCTTATTAAAGAGACAGGTTTGTAGAGAGAAATACAACATTGCAAAAGATACTGTAATACGACTTGCAATTTTTTACAATTAAATAGTGAAAAGAGGAGGCAGTTTATCTAAGGAAATATTAGAAAGTGGAGAAGGTGGTAGACAATATATGTTTGCAGTAGAGCAAGAATGAATATTTTATTACATATAAATTGAGCAGTAAAGTAATTAAGAAAGTGGGAAACAGTTGGGGTTGGATGGATTGTTATAAGGGGTATTAGTTTTGGACAGATGAGAAGTGTGAGTGGTGAAACTGCGACAAAGGGTTCATTAAGATAGTGGTTGATGTAATACAAGTGAAACAAAGATCGAGTCATCTTGAGTACATGATTGATCTAATTTATGTAAACAAAATTACTCCTTGTGGTTTAGTGAGTATCATTCTGGCCCAGTGGATGAAAGGGGGAGTGGAAAAGATGAATATGTGGAGAAAAGGTAGAAGGGTATGGTCTTGAGTTATAGCTGGGAGCAGAGCAGGAACAGAGACAATTTTTGGGTGGATGTTGTTTAAGTAGTAACTTGAAAGTGTTTCTTTTGCTGGTCTGTTTTATTTGGAAAGGGAGGAGTTCCAATTTTAAGTGACTTGGTGGGAGTATAGAGAATCCCCATCTGTCAGAAACAATTTTCCTAACACTTGGTAGGTCTTACAAAAATGCAAGACTCGCATGGGGAACAGTCTCCAGCATATAACAGAAGGTACTGATTCTTGTTAAAGGTTGTGCTGTAGGGCTTCTTCATAAAGGACAGACTTGGAGGCCATAGCCCCAGCACACACACTATTGTAATATAATAGCATTTATCAGAATGGTCAGTGCATAGGTAGATATTGTGGATATAGGACTAGCTTCAAAGCAATGGTTTTGTGACTGTCTTTATAAGAAATAAGTTCCACTTGACATGCAACTCTCTCCTTTAGACTAAATAACCCTTATACTTCATCCCCAATAGATAGATTTACAGAAACACACATACCTGCCTTCTGTGAAGTGACCTGCATTATATTAAATTCATCCTTTTAAAATTACCTTTAAATTTACACTAGGCACATAAACAGCTTATTTTTTACATCAAATAAAATATTTTTGTATACATCTGTGTAATTTCTCATTATCATGACCAGCTCTCAGAATGAATGTATATCTTCTGGGGTCTTCTATCTCTGGAGTTTTAACAAAGTTTTTTTCTCTGAATACATAATCCTACTACTGGAATACTTCACGCTGCAATACAGGTTCACTTGAAGACAGAACTAGAGGAACCTCTAGCTGCACCTCTTGACTGACAGAGTGACACAGTCTCTATTTTCCTGATAGAGTACTAGTTGCGATATTTATGGTTGCTCTTGTTCCTTGGATTTTAACTTATTAGGCTCTTACAGGCATCTGTGAATTCTCAACAAAATGAAGTATACCGAAAGGTTGCACAACAAACACTATAACTCAAAAACCACCGTGAAAACAAACTGGAGGAAGGAGCCAAACCAACTTTTTAAGTATATAACAACTTTAATATGTCTGCTTTCGTCAAAAGACTTTGACAGAAACAACAGTAAAAAAGTCACTACAAAATTTATAAACAATTATCGAATCAAGAAACACATTCAATTGTGGAATAAATTAGAATGCTTAAAAATTTAAAAGCATTGGTTTGGCTTCTTCCTCCAGTTTGTTTCACAGTGGTTTATGAGTTATCTGTGAATTCTGCTATATAGCCACTCACCCCATCATCTTGTGCAATCTGGGACCTTGAGTCAGCTGCTTGCCACACTACTTCGGTTTCAGGATGCAAACGTTCCACTGACTTTTGCATTTTTATTTTGCCCACAGGTGGCTTGTAGCACTGGTGGCTGGGCTGCAGCCCCTAGTTAGAAAAATCAAAAGAATAGTTTTAAATTCAGAAGGGAAGCTTTATTTTTAAATTAATAGTCAATGCTCCAAGTATTTGTTTGGCTCTGGGTTCATGTGCAGAATTAGGAGGAAATCTATTTCTAAACAAATTTTATTTAAATTATTGTAAATGTTTTTCTCCTGTGTATGTGAACTGAGTGTATATGTGTGTCTGTGTGTATATATATATATATATATATATATATATATATATATATATATATATATATATATGGGTTCCATACACTAGATCGAATTTTCACTAATTCGAAATAGTGCATGGAATGCTCACTGAAGCGAAAGTGCACTTAATCGAAACTGCACTTACGTGAAGTTCAGTACAACAAATGGGTGTTGTACTGAACTTCTGTGCAGTACTCATGGACCTTAGGGTTAGGGCATGGGTCATAGTAACCCGTGCCCTAACCCTAAGGTCCATGATGACTGCAGCGCAGTGAAGGACATAGCAGTGTCCTCCACTATGGTGTGATAGTCATGAACCTTAGGGTTAGGGCATGGGTTAGGGTAAGGGGAAAGCTTTACTAACTAACTCCTTACCCTAACCCGTGCCCTAACCCTAAGGTCCGGGACTATTGCACCATAGTGGAGGGCATAGCTTGTTTTTTATGTCCTCCACTGTGCTACGGTGTTTTCAGTGAAGTGGACTTACGCAAAAGTTCACTTTCATTAAAGGCTTCCTATTACAAGTTCGAAGTAGTGAACTTTCGTTCTTGTAATAGGAATCTCTCTCTCTCTATACATATATATATATATATATATATATATATATATATATTATATGTAGAGAGAGAGATATATTGTAACTTGTGTTAAATGTGGTGCTTTTCTCCCAGAGCTTCTGCTGATAAAGGGTTTTATCTCAGTCAGACTTTCCCAGCAAACAAAGATAAATAAAAAAAACCCGTTGAGCTGTTTTCAAAACAAACTAGCTCTGGGTTAATAACATTGGCCTTGACCAACACAGGCTGTTGGCAACATTAAAAACATTGTTCAGCAAACGTATCACCAGGCTGCTTCATGACGCAGTGTGGAGCCATTTCTTTTAGCTCAGGCTGCCGCAGGTGCCGGAGACAGCCTAAGACTGAAAGGAAAAGAAGGGCTGAGTGGATGGATGCCACTAGTGGCACGACCATGGGATTAAATTACTTTTTTTTTTCAGTCAGTAAGCCAGCACATAAGAAGGTATTTAATTTATTGCACTGTGTGCATGCGTGCAATTGTGTGAGAGAGAACGAGAACGCACTGCAGTCAAATGTGGTTCGGTAGTGGTAACCAATAAGGGCACTTGTCATAAAAGTGAGGTGCGCCATAACAGCTAATGAGTTTTGCATTTGATAACACAGTTCAGTCAAACTCGTAACATAATGACAGAAGCATGAAAGCACAAATTTGGTTTCAAGCCTCTGAAATCTGGTGCAGGTTTATGCCAAAACAGCAGTAAAAATATGATGAACAGATTGTGAGTGGAATAAATCCTTTCCGCTACACGTCCACCAGTCTATTTCAGATGGGAAGTGACAGGAAACCTTCAGCTGTGAATGAGGCATACTCTGAACAGCGGTTACTTGCCTGCAGAAATAAAAATTGAGGTTCATGCACAGCTGTTTTTGGAATGAAGGCAGTTGGATGGTGCAGATACAGTCTATCAGATAAACAGTATTGCTTTAATTTCTGCAAAACAGATATGATTTTAAACAGCTTTTCATGATAGAAAGACAAAATTTGCAAAAAAACATAAATCAGTCAATAAATAAAATATTGACTACTATAAAGGAAGAACAATCGGGTCTTACCAGTTAAATTCTTAGTGTAGACTCTGGGTTGTTCAAGGGTCGAGGCAGTATAAAGACTGAACAGAGAAGAGGGCATAAAACCAAGACTTGGGTCACCCCAAGATTCAGGCAATGCAGTTTTGAAAATAAAAAATGCCCTAGTACGATAAGTAAGCTTTGACAGCTGTCAGACTGTGTCATGTACAGAGCACTGTGCAGTTTTCCAAGTAGGTGAATTTAAAATATTAAGACAGATTGGTTAGACCGTTGTGTCAAGTTTTTGTGAAGTTATCTCACATTCCTTGTCAACTGAACTGAGTAAAGAGAAAAGAGCACATGCAGTGCACATCAGAAACCATATAAGTTTGTTACTTACAGCTTTCCTACACTGCTTTCCTGACACAGGTTCCAGTAATTTGAACAATATCAGCAGCAGAGCAGTAAGGATACATTTATTTGTTGGGGTCATGTCAGTTTAAAAACAGAGTTAACAGAGACTCTGTTTCCATTGTTCAGGAAAGTACTGCAGACAAGAGAGAAAAGAAGTTGAAAATTTGATTGGGATGAAAAGGAAATATGCTACAAGTATATTTTGTTCTGAATTTCTTGTAAAATGTGTGGTGTTCTGGCAAATCGGTGAGGACTGCAATTAATAATAATGACAGATGTCTGAAATTCAGACTTTATAGACTTTGAGAAAACATGCCAATGAAAATCTTGTTATTCTAGCAACTTTTGAAATGTGTAAAGGCAATATCTGTTCCTGATTTTGGTTCTTTGTCCTTCATTATTTTTAGCTTTCTCCTTGATCTAAGATGTTGAGAGGTGTTTGGCTTCAGTGAATCACACACTATACTCTGACAGTAGTGAGCTGTGTTGCAGTTATGTGTGTATTTAATTCATTTATTTGATCATGATCAAACATCTTTAGTCTACGGTCATACAAGTGTCTATAATTGATGGTTACACCTGTGTGTGTAGGTCTGGGAATATTACATTTACTGCGACCAATTATTTTATATCTGATAGCTGAGGTATATAGAGTCAAACAGCTTAAATTACTTTATACAGTGGCTGTCTGCAGATGAAAGTGACTGACATTGTTCTCATTTGTTCAAGTTAAGCAGTCATTACTTTGGATAGAGGTAATGCACATTTGTGTGAAGCCAGCTGGAATACTTTACTGGATCTATTTTAACATGACCATATATCTGAAGCGCAGAGTCAATAAACGGCTGTAATTCATGAATATTGGGATTGTCTGCGAAGAAACTGACTTAGTATGTGTGATTGAAGGGCAGCAGTTTATCTCAAAATAATAAGTTAGCCATATTTTTCACATTCCATTACAGTCAGACATCAACGCTCACTGTACTCAATAAGTGGTTGTCTGTGCTGGATGTGTTTCTTAGCAACTGATCACAGGTAGACTTGCATAGAGTAGTGTTGCTGTTTAACACACAAGTGATTTTTGTGGTTGAAGTGTTCCAGCCTTGGGTTGAGAGAGCTTGGCCTCCAGTTTGGCTGTATAGTTGCATCTCTCACATACATTTGTGTTTGTTGGAAGGAAGAAAGGGTTGTCTGTGTACATGAGGCAATTGTAACATTGCCTCAGGATTCCCAGATTCACCAGCTGGACTGGAGAGTACACCTAAAACTGCCCTTTGGACATGCCTGTATGGATAAATTAACTGATTTACTGATTGTCCGGTAGGTAGGGAGCCTTGTACTACTGTATAGTAAAGGCGAGGTGTAGTGTTAGTGTTTATTAATGCTTACTGAGAGCTTAGAGCAAGTGCTGGGCTGTAAAAGGAAAATTAGAGTGCTTTATTTGAGAGTTTGACTAGCTCCAAGTGAAAAATTAAAGAGCAGACTTTGTGGAGCCTGAAATAGTTTAACCCTAGCTAACCGGAGATGCCCAAATGTGCGTTTTAAGGCAGGGAGATGAAAGAGATAGGAGTTAGCCCAAAATGGCCAATAAACTATTAGTTGCTGGGCTGAGACCACTCCTCCAGGGACAGATAGGCTGCTCAAAGCTCCCGACTCTCACTGGTGAACAGAGAAACTTCCTCCTATCCAAGTAAGGATATGGGCAACACAGGAATTTGTACCACAGCCCTGAATTCAGCAGAACCTTAAAACTGGACTAGACTAGCTTAGAAAAGGCAGGAAACAAGAATTTTTTTTGTTTTTTTTTTTTTAGCAGAAGATACAGTAAAGTTTCACAAAAAACACTTTAAATGCTTAAAACAGGCTAGCACACTTTAGTGTGTAGCCTACAACAGTTAAACACAAAAAAAGACTTAAATTACTTTAAAAGTGCAAACAGCAAAAATAGTATAGTATGCAGCAGAAATAGTTTTCTTTATACCATCATTAGAATAAAATGTAAAAGCATCTAGAATGCTATGCCATTTGGGGTCTAGTTGTCTCCAGATGCCCAGGCTTAATTCTATTACTTCCTGCAGTCTTTCTACAGTGGAGTCTAGGTTAGTAGGCTGTGTTAAAAGCATGAGAAGGAGATAAGAAGTAAGAAAATGTGTGAAAAACAAACAAGAATAAAGTAATTTGTCTGAATGGTGTGGGGTAAGGATGAGGTAAAATCAGGATAGAGGCAATAGGAAGGTGCAGGAAGACTAGTGTGAACCAAGGACCTTCCTGGAGTACTTGGTCTAGAACTCCATTTCACCTAAGGCTGGCCTTATTTATTACTGTAAGATTTCTACGGTATGTATATTCTGTAAAGTGGCTATAATGAGTGGGCATATACTGTAGCAATCTGTAGATGAAAGTGAATAACCCCATTTGTTTGATCTCAGGTAGTGGTCATTTAACTGATGTAACAGAGTCCTGCCATATTCCAGTTACCCCTACCCATTCATTTGCTTGTTGCCTCCCCTCCCCTTGCTTTGAAGTCACAACCATCATTGTTGTTAATGTAGTACAGAGGCAAGTCTATAATGAAAGGGTTGTACTTCTGTGATTCAGAATTACCTACACTAAGAATGCCAGGTGAAGATTGCTATAGCTCTGCTGCATTCTCAGGTATAGCATAGATCATTACAATCTTTGACTTATTTGAAACCTTATCATACTACAACATTTGCTGTAAAACTCAATAGCCAAGTCATCACCATCCCTCTCTCTTTAATAAACAGGGTGTCAGGATCTCAGATACACTCACTTTTAGCCAAGTAACATTTACCAGCAAACCCCTGCACAAGCAGTCCTGACCAGCTTCACTGATTATTTTACTGGAATACAACTACACCTACCAGATGTTCAAGTTCCTTTCCCTAGTTTGCTACATGTTACTCAAAACCTGCAGTTAATTTGGTGATAAAGGCTTGTACTATATCCTACCTATAATGTGGACTGTTGTGCAATTAATGCTAAGAACTATTATACAATTTTAAGTATTTAAAACTACCCTTAGTTCATTCATGTTGAACAATTAAACCTGTGGCAGTTGTGGAGATGCTTATATTTTTTAATTTACATTGTACATTTACATCACTCATGACTCCCACATCTCTCATTTTAACCAGGTGTTAACAGTACACCACATGACTGGCCAAAATGGAAATGATCACTAGAGATATAGTAAACTTCCAAACACTGGACCCAACCCAGTTTGGTTTCGTCAAGGGCAGATCATGGCTACTCAGCCTGGTGGACTTCTTTGAGAAGGTAACCAAAGCAATGGATGGGAAAAATGGCTCACACTGCCTACATTGACCTGGTCAAGGCATTTGACACAATAACCCACTCGGGCATTGTTGACAAACATAAGAGGCTAGGTACAAACTCATATGTCACCCAGTGGATAGCCAACTGGCTCAAAGACAGGACCCAAGAAGTTAGAATTGGGGAGTATGCCTCTACAAAGAGGCCAATCACAAGTGGAGACCCTCAGGGATCAGTTCTTGGACTGCTCCTTTTTGGCATTTACTTCTCTGAAGTCAAGACCAATGTCAGTGGTCTCTGGCTGACTAAATTTGCAGATGCTTGCAAATTAGGAGCAGTCATTGAATCCCACAATGACACAAATCTTCTCCAGGAGGGGCTAACACAGACAAACAACTGGTTTCAGAGCCATGGACAAAAACTAAATGCTAAGAAATGCATAATAGTATCCTTTGGGAAGTCATCCACTTCTGGTAACTACCATATTGACAACACACCCCTTAGAGTTGACCCAGTAGTCAGGGACTTAGGGGACACATATAGATAGTAATCTAGCCTTTGACCATCACATGTCTACAGTAGTGAGGAAATCATTCTATGTTGCAGAACTTATAAATAAAGGCATGGCATCTAAGTCCAAGGAAGTCATTGTTCCACTGTATGCAACATTCATCACACCTATCACTCAATAGAGTTCCCCCCATTGGTATCTAACCAGGCATATCCAACAAATGAAATGTCCACAGAGGTTCTTCACTAAAAGAATACAGGGTGTAAATAAAATGTCCTATGCAGATCGCCTCAAGGCCCTATCCCTGTATTCTGTCTCCTACAGGCTGTTGAGGGAAGATCTATGGCTGGCATACAGGACATTGTCAGACCCTACTCTGATAGATCTCCTGCATATCCACAAAACAAACAGCACCAGAATTACCTGTTCTAAAAGACGTAAACCTTGCCTGTGATATCAATAGGACCTGCTAGAGAGGCAGGCGTGTATCCCAGAGACTACCCAGTCTATGGAACAGGCTCCCCATCCATATGGAAGCAGAGTTCCTCCCTAACCCAATTCAAGTGCAGCTTGGACAATTGGATGGGGAACACAAAATTCATCCCTAGTTTGGCAGCTATACCTCCAATGGACACAGGTAGCCTGTAAATGTTTCATCTCCCAGGCCCCTGCTTGTAAATGTTTCATCTCCCAGGCCCATGGTTACACTTATCAAGGGTATCATAACTTGTTAGAGATTAGAGATGCATGGCTAGGCTTAAAAAGGTCCTTGTGGTTGTTAGCCTAGTAAATGCCTACGAACCTATGAACATTCCTATTGGCCCTGGTCCCAGCTGATGCACCAATCACCACACTAGAGAATTCTCATGGAGTTAGTTACAGCTACACTGAGACTTACCTCACATCCAGTCAGGACTTCCACTCCTCACATGATTGGCAACCAAGTTACTACAGTGTCACAGGTCTACTAGTAACTTTTTCATTACTTGCAATGGACAAAAAGGTCTCTTCCCCTATATTAAGAGTAATAAAATAGCTACTTCCAAAGGAAATATCCACTGCTCTGCATGCTTTTAATGAGTTAAAATATAAATTAATACATTGTTTTTGTTACTTCCAAGAAAACAAAGTTGAATTATAAACTCTTAGATCTGATGAAGTCTGGAAACTTGAGGTGAAAGCTGTCATCATACTAAATTTGCGTACCTTTATTGATCCATTTCTTGCATAATATACTACATTTAAAGTAAAATTTGCCAGAGGTTACTGGTCCTTTTTATTAATTGATAAATGTACTAGAAAGTTTTTTTTCTCTGTCATGTTTTTATTTTTGAGCAGTCATTTAACATAGAGCAAAGTACAATTATGGAATAACCACTCATGCAATTTCCTTAGTCTTACCTATCAAGTGTACCTCATTATGAGGAACGTTCCCATACCTCTCAACTGCCCAGAGTTTTGCCTCATATTTTTGGTCTGGTTCCCCGTAAAATGTGTGATTTTCTGTCAAATCACTGACAATTGAAGTCACTAAATAATGTCATATATTTGAGTTTCAGATATCATATCCTTCAGACAATACATGCTAAGGCAAATCCTGATATTCTAGCAACTTTCTAAGTTTATAAGAGGAACATTAAAATCTGTCCCTATTTCCGGGGCTTTGTCCCCCCATTATTTCTGGATTTGTCTAGATTTCTTGTGTTAAGAGGTTGAGGGGTATGAACTTTCCTCATTTTGAGTCTTAAAATGTCCATGTTCCTCAAAGTTCCACACTGAATGGGTCAGCAATAAATTTAGTATTAACAATTTTTTTAGCTGATACCTATGGTAAATAGTACTGAATGATAAATAATGTTATTTTGACTAATTAATAAGTATAATGTAACACACTTTAACCTTTTTATGAGCTTGCTAGGTGAAGTTTTCCATAAGCTCTAAGTGTTCCACGTTATGAGAGGTAGAATTCAACATTTAGAAGATGCAAGATTGAGAGCTATGCAGCCTTAGCCAGTAGCAATATGCAATTCAGTTTATTTATATATTTATGTACTGAAAATAATGTCTTGCATTATAGTAGTCAATTTGTAGGCAAAGACGAAGGGATGGTATGGAAGCTGCTTTAACCTCATATAATACCTATGAATACAAGTTTTTTATTTTTTTTTTCATTCTTTTCAGGGAGAGTCTGAGAACACTGCCTAAATGAGTTGCTCATAAGTTGGAAAATGAATTGGCATCAGACAAGATGACGTTCATTAACATCTCATATATTTAACCCTCTGTGTAAAACTGCCACTTGGGAAATGAACTCTTCTGTAATAATATAATTTCATTTTATTCTCACACAGACTATTACAGGTATTATATTTACAAATTATTTTCAATTTGTTCAGAAGCAAAGAACTAATAGGTCATTAATTTAAATTATATTTATTTACATGACCCTCATTTAAGTTTTGAAATGAAGGCACATTACACCAAGGTACAATTTTTGATGTGTGCCTCTATCATGACAATAACACATTTGGGTTTTGATGTCAAAGGAAGATGACAGATTGTGAAAGTTGTTTTTATTTTAGCAGTAATCTATTGTGGAAGACTAGAAATATTCCTTCAGGTCAGAAGAATGAGACCTCATCAAATACCACCAGTAAGGTTTTTTTGATGTTATGTGCAGTCTTACAACCAATTTTAACAGCTGCAAATATCTGTAAAGAAACTTGATTCAAGCTGTTTGTCAGGAGCCACAAAATGTGCAAGGTTTTAAGCTTATACCTCACTTATATTTTGGAAAAAATGTCAGAGAAATGTAAGAATGGGCAGTAAGTGATGCAGGACATGTTATTACCATGATACTCATTTATCAAATAAAAGCTCTGCTGTGTTTCATAATATTAACTATGCTGGCATTGCTGTACCACATATTGTTGCATATTTTGTAGATTCTGGCAAAATCATTGCTATGGTTAAGAAACTGGGCATGTCTTAACAGTAAAATTAAGGGTAGAGTACATTACTCCAAATGCACAATTTGTGGCTGAAATGGGGTTACTATTTAAAGAAAATGTACTTTAAAATATCAAGGTACACAGACATTGAATTAAAAAAAAACAAAACAGAATGTATTTATTTATTTTTTTTGCCAGGGGTGGGGACTAATGATAAGTACCAACTCTGAGATTATTCTGTAGTTGAGAACGGGCAAATGTTTTCATCCCCACTGTTAGTGATCTTGTACAAACAATGCTTGCAGAGCTGATACATTGAGTTTCGATTAATTTTGCCGTCTGAAAAACATTTAATATTACAAATGTAAAATTATATGGAGTGTTTCCCTTAAAAGATGCTTTTTTTAGATTTTTATATGATCAGGGTCCCCACAGATTGAATGTGCAAGAAACCCTTGGGGGGACAAAACCATTTTAGATTTGCAAACACCTTTTGGGGATAAGTTTTAGTGTCCACTACCTAAAATAAATACCGAGGAACTGACATTTATTGCCTACACTACTAAGTGTGTCATTTATCTTGTAGCACGCAAGATTTAAGATTTTATTTCAGACAAATGAAGCATGCATTCAAAGCCTGCAAAGCTTATCACATTTATACCAAGGAACATAAAATATACTAGTAATGCTTTATTGAGCACTGTACCGAAAATGAATAAAGTCTTAGTGTGGACATTATTAAACCTAATGTTAAGCAGTGTGTCATTTTAAGCAGACTCGTTTTTGCTAAAGTAAAGACCAGTCACTTTTAAAAACATATACACAGTCTGCTTGGAGTGACTGACTTTCTTGAAGGCATATTTGAAGGTTTGAGGGGTATAACAGCCCATTTTGACGATGATGCTTCTCATCATTTGCTGTCCATGTAAAATTTGTGTTTCTGTAGATGTCGGTTTATAGCTGGTGGTACTGCACTAGTTAGAGTTACTACTACAAAGTGCTTCATTCTCTAGTTCAGTTCCTGGCTGAAGTGAATTCTGTGCAGAGTGTGTTCATGTTCTTCCTTTATCTGTGGTTGGAGTTAGAATATATATATATATATATATATATATATATATATATATATATATATATATATATATATATGTAAAGCATGTGTTTTGTAACAATGTGTATTGTGGTGAATTTTAAGTCAGATGGTTTTCAGTCATTTCTTTTCTAACATCACATTGTCTTTTGCCATTAAATAAACTGGAGCAAAACTTTCCAGTTCTGAATACTAACCATACAGTATGCTGTCAGAAAAAAGTACAGATATATTTTAAAGTGTATGGCTAAAACCTGTCGACTTGCAAGCTTGTCCCTGTATTAATTCTTGACTTCAGCTTGCTAAGGTTAGGGTCATACATATCTAGGTTCATAGGTTCATAGGTTCATACCAGGCTATCTGCCCTGGGGCATTTATAAGCCTAGCCCGATTGTGTTTGGCTTACGCCACCCCTTGATTTGAGTATACTGTGCCCTTTTTAAAGTTTAGTTTACTGTGTCTCTGTCTAATAATGACACGGAAGTAATCCCTGGGACAAACCTACGATCCCCCATCCACTCATCAAGATTCTTCTTGAAGAGAGTCAGTGAGGTGCTCTGCCTAGCATGAATTGGAATTTTATTCCAGAGCGAAGGGAGCCTCTGGGTTATGAATCTGTCCCTCCAGCATGTTCTATTTATTTCTGTGCTGAGGTTCAAGTCCCTCGATCGCGTGGATCTAAGGGATTTAGATTTACTGAGGTGGAGCATGTCCATTAATTCTGGGTTGGACATAGCTTTATATGTCAGGCATAGATCGCCTCGAAGTAGGCGGTATGCAACTGAGTAGAGCTGAAGTTTTTTAACCGAGCAGCATATGGCATCTGTTTGAGTCCCTTGATCCTCCTGGTGAGGTACTTTTGGGGTCTTTCTAATTGCTGCAGGTGTTGGGTAAGGTACATCCCAAAGGGGGCATTGTATTCTATGATGGGCCTGATGAGGGATGAATAAAGGGGCACAATTACCTCTCTTGATCTAGATGTGAATCCTTTCATGATGAGGTGGGCTATGTAGAAGGTCTTTCTAACCACTTTGGCAGTGTGGTTGTCAAAGGAGAGATTGCTATCAACTTGGGCCCTCAGATCCCTAATTACTTTCTCTGTACTTAATGGGTTACCACCTATGTGGTAATTTGTGGGCACATTGTTTTTGCCAAAGGGTATGACTATACACCTTTTGGCATTTAGCTTTAGACGATGGCTCTGGCACCAGTTATCTGTCTCTGCGAGACCTTTTTGAAGGATGTTTGTGTCAGCTGGAGAGTCGATTATGGCGCCCAGTTTGCAGTCATCTGCGAACTTGGTGAGCCATAGTCCTCCCACATTGGCCTGTACCTCAGAAAAGTAAATACTGAACAAGAGAGGTCCCAGGACAGAACCTTGTGGGACGCCACTTGTGATCGGTTTCGAGTCTGACATGGCTCCAGCAACTCTGACTCTGTGGGTTCTGTCTTTGAGCCAGTTTGCGACCCATCTTGTGACATAGGGGTTTATATTTAGGCTGGATAGCTTATCTATGATGCCCGAGTGGGAAATTGTGTCAAATGCCTTTGTGAGGTCCAGATAGGCTGTGTGGACTACCTTCCCTTCATCTATGGCCTTGGTGACTGTTTCGAAGAAGTCGACCAGGTTCAAAAGGCAGGATCTGCCCTTGATGAAGCCAACTTGGGTAGGATCTAGTGTCTGTAGGTCCCCAATGTCTTTGTTTATGAGCTCCATGATGATCCTCTCCATAGCCTTGCAGACTAGGCTAGTCAGGCTTATGGGGCGATAGTTTCCAGGGTCCGCAGAGGTGCCACCTTTGTGGAGTGGGACCACTGTTGCTGTACGCCATTCTTTGGGCACATATCCTGTAGTGAGGCTGAGATTGTACAGCAGTTTTACTTGAGGAATTAGTTCTTCTTGGAGTTCATGTAGGACGCAACCTGGGACGCCATCTGGTCCCATGGAAGCAGTATTTTTTGCTTTGGAGAGGGCGGCCTTCACCTGAGCATCACAGATGTTTGGGAGGCTGCACTCTGCCGGGATAGATACTTGCTCTTTTGGGGGGGGGGTGGAGAAGTTTGCACTGAACCTGTCTGCCAGGATATTGGCGATGTCTGTGGGTTCAGTGTATTTTTTGTCACTTAGAATCAACTCAGAACAAGTCTGGGAGTTGCATCCCAGGTTCCTAACATAACTGAAAAAAGCCTTATGATTGTCTTTAGTGTCCTGTGCAATTTTTCTCTCGAAGCTGGCCTTGGAGGATTTTATGAGGGATTGTAATTTTTTGCTAGTACTGATCAGAGATGCCTTCCCTTTTAGGGATTTTGCTCTATCATGTAGTAGCTTCCTCCTTCTGTTTTACAGTTTATTTATGGCTGGGGTCCACCAGACTGGACGCCTGCCTTTGGATGATTGGGTCTTGATTTTGTTTGGGATAGCATGATCCATGCATTCCTGGAGATGTCCGTAGAATGCGTTTATATAGGATTCTGCAGTTTGGGCCGTAGTTTCCACTGGCCCTGGGGCCTTGAAGGATTCCACTTCGGTTTTGAGAAGTGTGAAGTTCACTTTTGAGAAGTTTTTCACTGTGGTTTTCTGGGCTGGGGGTAGGGTCGGGATATGGATATCCAGTGAAATTAATTTATGGTCTGATCTTACCAATGAGGGATATACTTCTGGTATGGAGCATAGACTCCCCATGTTGGTAATGATCAGGTCTAGTATGCTTTCCCCTCTTGTGGGAGTGGTGACTAGTTGTTCCATAGCATTTGAGTTTATAAATTCCAGGAACCTTTGGGCTAAGGTGCTGGGGCTTGAGTAGTGCTCCCAGTCAATGTTTGGGTAGTTGAAGTCGCCCAATATAATGGTGTCCGGAGAGATCTTCATGTTCTCCAATGTTTTCAGGAAAGCTGAGTGGGGTTCCTGACTTTGAGAGGGTGGTCTGTAGGATGCTATAAACTGAAAAGCAGTCTTGCCCACTGTTAGTTGCACATGGATGGTCTCCGATACTTCGTGCAATGCCACTAACCTGGAGGTGTGGATATCCTTGATAAATATGGAAACTCCCCCTCCTTTTGTGGTTCGGTCCGGGTTTTGGGGCTGAAAAGCATGATATGAGGTATAACCTGGTAGTGCTGGGGTGCTCTTTGGAGCCTTGAACCAGGTTTCTGTCACTGCACAGATATCGATGTTCTCCATACTGAGGAGAGCTTCGAGTGCATGCATCTTGAGGTTAAGACTTCTGGCGTTTAGCAGCATTACCCTTAGTTTCTTGTTCCTTGTGCTGTCTATGGGGGTGGGTTTGACTTTTGAGCCTTGCCTAAAAATGGCACTATGGGGGTGGCAAGAGCCTTTGCCAATATCCAAAAGCCCAGGGGTGACAGGTGCAAGCCGTCCCTAGCGAAGCAACGTGGCTTGTCGAGCATGTCATCCCAGGCTGACAGACACTGGATCCCCTTTGAATGACACCAAAATTTTAGCCAATTGTTAAAATCTATGTGAAGAATCTATCTATGTGACTGCTACTGTTTATGCTGGGAAGGGGCTTGAGTGGAATATGTATAACCTTTGGACATATTAGGAACCAGCTTTGTGAGACTTTGGGCTCTGCTATGTGGAAATGAAGCTATATCCTGGAAATAATATGTAGTATATTATATAAGCATTCTACAGGGTGATGTGAATGTTAAGCGATTTGTATTTTCAGTTATTGATCAGATTAACATTTTTCTTTTCAAAGATAGGGGTATTAATACAATGTTGAAAAAGGGGAGTGGTGTGGAAGCTTTCTTTGGATGCTTTTAAAACATAGGCTGAATGATTCTTGCAACACTATGTATGCTAAACGATACAACATTAGTTTATTAATATAGTTATTAGATTTTCATTATGCTTCATTCTATTCATCCAATTAAATTTTAGTTTAGGTGATGATGTCAGACAGGTTTCTTATTTAATGAGGCCTTTAATTTACTTTGTCTGATGAGGAGGGGGGTTGTCATAATAGTTAAAGGTGTTTACCTCACAGATGCAAGGTACAGGGATTGCTTCTCACCATTGAGAGGGACATTGGCTAGGCTTAAAATGACCCACTAGGGCAGCTAGCCTAGTACTTACCTAGGAACCTGTGACGTTCTAGATTATAAGAATGAAAGCTCTCCAGAATGAATAATGTTGAAACTTGGAGCTAGATTTGGCATGGTTTCTCTTCATGTGTTCTATTTAATGAAGGGATTTGTTTTATAGAATATCTAAATAGAAAGAACAAGCAGTAAGACAGAGTGCTAGTACCAAAACATTTTAGACCTCACTTAGTAGAGTTGGCCCAGAACCACATTTTGGGTAGTCATTTATGCATGAATAAAAAAAAGGATAGAATTTTAGCTAGGTTTTAATGGATAGGTATTGGAAAGTAAATAAAAAATTTCCATTGACCCAATTCCAAAAGACTTGTTCTTGATGTATGTTACTTACTCCATTGTAGGCTTGCTTTATAGGTAGACTTTATACAGGGGTAAGTCACTTCCACAAAGAGTAGGTCTTTGGGAATTTCACCCTATTCAGCTTTTACAGAATGTCAGATGACCATACCTAACACAAGCTTTAGGACCAGTTCGATCCCTTTACCTGTAATAGAGTTGAATGAAGAGTTATGGGCATTTTATGTTCTTTTATGAAGGCATGTAAAGCTCACCACTACTTAAATGATAATCACCGATTATGCCACAGAGTTCCCAGAAACAGTTCTCCTACAATGACTAAACTCATTCATTTTATTCTGAATTTTTTAACTGAGGTAGACCACTGAGTGCATCGGACACATTTCAGTCTCTGCCCAAGGAAAACACAATAGTTGCATGACATTATATACAAAGTAAATGACAAAATGCAAGATATACATATATACAAAGTGAAGAATATAGTTGACTTGAGGGAATAAAATCAAAAGATAAAGGACATTATATGCAGAGTAAGTGAAAATATATAATTTATACATTTATTTTATAAAGGGTGGAAATCAAAATTGGCAGGCTGAAAGAATCACCTGGATCCCCCTGGTGTAGAACCCTACAGCCACTATGGCCAGGGGTTATCCACATCCTCTGTAGTCACTGGAGTCCCCTCGGTGGGCAAGGGAGAGCCACTCTTGTCGGTCCTGCAAGAGGGAACAAGAAAGGTGTCCCTGTTGAGTCAGAATTCTGTGCCAATACCTGATGAAGCAACTGTTGCCATTAGTATCATGGCTGCCCCAGTGTTTCCTGTCAAAAAGAAACAGAAAACCAAGCATGGATGTACTCCTCCTCAAATTTCTTTCTACAGAAGTAATTTACTCAGTCTGGCTCAGGTTTTTAATTCAGGCTACTGATTCTTCTTGCAGAGTAGTTTATAGTAAAAGAAAGAGGGATTCCTCTTTTTTCTGAAGAGATTCAAGATTCTGAATCTGAACAGAAAGATGCAGGGATGTATTCAGGCTTCCTCAGATTTTCAATTCAGACTCCGAGAAGAGTTCAGTTTCTGATTCGCCCTCTGGAGGCTTTGTCTTTCTCTGAGACTACTGCTAGAATCCACCAGTGTTTGGAAGGTTATAACATATATAGCCAAGTGTACTGCAGCAGTGATCATTCAAACATCTACTATTATGATAAGTTCAACTTACACAACTGTACTTTCTATATTCCTTAAGACAAGCTGGTTTAATCCTAACCCAGTCAAGTATAATGTGGGAATGTATGAAACTTGGCTATTTGGGATATAAGATATTAAGGCAGAGAGAGAAAAATCTAGAATGGAAATGGTAGCTGCTGTACATAATTGGATGATACCACCTCCAGAAGGTAGGTCAAAAGCTTTTCAGGGCTGGCTAGCTACCACCACAAGTGTATACCAGTCTTCACCACTGCAGCACGCCCTTGACTGATTTAACAAAGGGCACTCCCCCTTGGATATTAACTGGATGGCTAGAAGAAACAGACTAGGCTTTCAAGCCATCAAAGAGTATGTTGTGTTATGAACCCATCCTGTTAGAACACGATTTCTCCAAACAGTACACAGTGTTCACAGATGCCACTGAAGCAGGCTTAGGAGCAGTACTGGTACAGATTACTGACTGGGAAGAGTAGCCACTTTACTATATCAGAAGGTAATTAATGCCAATTTGAGATTTTCAGCAACGAAGTGGCTATTAAATGGGTGTTTTCCACCCTTAAGTATTAGCATCTGGAAAGAGAATTTTTTATTAGATATTGAAAATGTACCCCCTCAATGGCTCTACACAATGGCAGACAGTAATTCCAAGCTTAACAGATCGGTTTGGTGACTACACCATTTCATTTTAAACTAAAGTACCACACAGGCCAACATCATGTGAATTTGCATGGTCTGTCCTAGGGCTACACTCACGCTATGGGCATCAGAACCAAGGGCTCTGTGTTGTGTGTGTGTGTGTGTGTGTGTGTGGGGGGGGTTGAGGGTCATACAATATAATGGTAGCTTTCCAGTTTCGAACAGTAGGAGGAGATGTAGTGGGGAAGGTAAGAAACCCCGACTAAATCCAAGTTGGTCACTAGAAAGTAGGCTACGAATGACATTTTCAAGCTTTATAGGCAGGAAAACAGGAAGTGATATGAGGGTAAACCTACCTGTATTATAGGCCTGAGGACAGTAGGCTTAGGGTGTACGACTACTTCCAAGCCTAGAGGGATATATGGGTACTCTGCAACATCTTCAAATAGAAGACAACTTCTCTAGCAAAGCAAAGGAAAGCTGAATAAATATGGTTGCACCATTGTGAGAAGGTGTTGAGTGTCTTCCACATCTATTGAACCTCTTGTGCATCTGAAAGTGTTAGTGTGGAATGCCATTGAATCTTGGACATACTTGGGCTCAGCTTTGACAGGCTTTCTTATGTGGACTTTATTGAATGGGATTGAAACAATCCTGAACCATTATTTTCCACAAAGTTTTAAGTGCTGTTTTAAAGTCTGCATTTTAATTAAATTTTATGTTTCTACCTGTTTTGCTAAGAAAAGCACATTTTGTGAAAAGATCTCCATTTTGAATGTTGCAAACTTACTCTATATCTCATTTAAGCTATCATTTTTTTTTGTGTGTGTCAGGTCTCCCCTCAGCTTCTTAGGGCATCCAGACATTCTTTTGGTACTAGGTTATTTAGAAATGGCAAGGTGTAAGTAACAAAATGGCACTAATACTGTTAATCCAGAATGTTCAGCAGCAGAAATATTAATCACTGTCACTTATTTGTGTTTTCATACTTACATTCATATTTTAAAAGCAGAGAATTATATGCATCTGAGGGACATGGTGTGAAATATCATGGTGGGAGACAGAAAATCTTGTCTCTCTCCTCTTATAGTGCTGTTTACCTCATAATTATGAAGGTATGTAATTGTTCCATGTGTACTTGACATTTACAAAACCAGAAGCTATTGCACGGCATCAAGTGAAACCTTAGATGAGATTGAAGAAAACTATGATTGAAATTTGTACTGTAAACTGTACATCTTAATAGGTATTTTCATTTTTATATTGCTTATTATACAATTAAGAATACTTCTCTATATTTCTGTAAATATCTCAAAAAGAAGTACTTGGAGAGAATTTCTTGCTGTCTTGTGAAGGTTCATGTCTAAAGTGTTAATGTCTAAGTCTGGTCTGCGCAGTTTCCATAAAATGACAAATTTGTGAAATGTTAGAGAAAAGTATCATTCTGGGTTTGTAGTCATTATAATATACTATAGTATTCGTGTACAGACTATGAATGTTTTATTAACGATGAAAAAGCATTTTACTATTAGCATTGTTGTCTGTACCTTTTCAATAGCTTTTATTGTTCATAAAATATTTACATTTGCTTGTCTTATACTTTTTAACTATCTATATGTGGATGGATATATGTGTGTATATATATATATATATATATATATATATATATATATATATGGTTCCCCTTCACAAAGTCGAACGGCCACAATCTCGAAATGCATATGGTCGAGACCATATGCTTGAACTTGTGGAAGCGCGACTGTGTGAATGGGGAACGGCATACAGTGCAGAATGGGAGATTTCCCTTTCTACGCTGTAGTGTGATCTCAGAGTTGGAATAAATAAGTAGCGGGGGTGCAGGGTGCCCCCCTGCAGAAACACTTTCCCGACCGCAAACTAATCACAATGGAAATCCACATCTCACCCTCACCCCCCGCAAAGGTATCCACCATGAAAAACTTCTCCAAAGCTAACTTTGGACTCCTAAAAACATAGGTGGCTAACTCCACAGCACCCATGCCAATGGAAAATAGATGCATGACTGCCAAATCATAAACCAATGCACTGTATGAACATGTACGTAAATGCATAGAACTAGCCATACCCAACAGAACCAAGATGCTCTCCTCCAAAAAAAGGAAGCCAATCTATTGGTCCTCTTCCATTAGTAAACTCTACAACAGAAGGAAGAAACTGTTGCAGAAAAAGGTGAAGTCTCAAGACTGGAAAAATTCCCTTCTTAGCCTCAACAAAAAGTTGAGATCTCTCATCAAAACCTCCAATCCCAGCTATGAAGGCAGAATTGCGGCAGACACTAAAAACAACCACAAAGCCTTCTATAGTTATATCAAGAATCTCCATGGCAAGACTCAGATTTGCTCTGAGTTACTGCACAATGGTGCCTCCTATACTGAGCCAACAGATTTTGCCAACATATATGTAACAACTTGAAGAACAGCATCAAGAAGAAATCCACAACTGGCCACAGCACAAACACAGGTTCAATTAAAAACTCAAAACTCTAGCGCCTCAGCTCACAGCCTTTCAGGAGTAATACAAAACACACAGCTTTGCACAGACTTTATATAACACCATTCATCAATTAATTATTCAGTCACATAGTAATTGTTTCCAATTAATCTCTAAATTTAAGCCTACAGGTACCATAGTATTGAACTTTAAAATATAAACAGATTCTTTACAAAGAAGTTTGTCCTTAATATCACATATTTCACCAATTTTCATAAAAACTTGCTCTAAAACAGGAGCTTTAAACAAAGAATGACCAGATATTGCCAACATACTGATCGACAGAATCAGTGCCAACTTTACCACCCCCAGGCCCATTCTCAATACCAGAAGAATGCCAGGCACCCAGCATTACTGCAGCACAGGTTAAAGCTGCATTGTCCAAGGTCAAGAATACAGCTTCCATGGGAACCGACAATATCTCTGTGTACCACATCTGTGTGCCCTGTTCACTCACAGCTTCACCTCAGACTTTGCCCCTACCAAATGGTGCACTGCTACAGTCATCTCTCTCCATAAAGGAGTGACTACAGACCCTTGAATTATCGCAGTTCATACAGCCTACCTCAAGGCCTTTGATACCATTCCTCACTCAGGAATTTTTGATAAACTCAACATCAACCCCTATATCATTAGGTGGGTTGCAAATTGGCTCACAGATAGAACCCACAGTGTGAAAGTAGCGGACTCCAAGTCAGACTGCCGACCAGTCACGAGTGTAGTCCCACAGGGATCGGTCCTGGGTCCTCTCCTGTTTGACATCTACTTCTCAGAAGTCCTTGACAACACGGAGGGACTCTGGCTAACCAAGTTTGCAGACAACTGCAAGCTGGGAGCCATTATTAACTCCCCAAGTGATGCAGACATCCTGCAGAAAGGCCTCACTGAGATCGATAACTGCTGTCAAAACCATGGCCTTAAGCTTAATGCCAAAACATGTGTTATCTCTTTGGGAAAAACTCAGTTCCTACTAATTACATCATCGATGAGAGCCCACTAAAGGTGTTATAAGAGATCTGGGGATACAGGTTGACAGCAACCTCTCCTTCAACCACCACATTGCCACTGTGGTCAGAAAGTCCTTCTATGTGGCACATCTCATTACCAAGGGTTTTGCATCCAGGAAGAAAGAGGTCATCATTTCTCTCTACTCTTCCCTCATTACACCAATCATAGAGTATAATGCCCCATTTGGCATGTAGCTCACTGGGCACCTGCAACAGCTGGACAGGCCACAAAAGTACCTCACAGAGGATCCTATACCTTAAACACATGTCCTACATGGACAGACTCAAAAAACCCCAGCTATTCTCAGTCTCATATTGTCTACTAAGAGGCGAGCTCTGCTTGACTTACAAAGGCATGTCTGACCCAGCTCTGTTAGAAATGCTACATCTAAAGAAATCCCAATCCCTCCACACCACACTCTCCACAGACCTCAACCTCATTACCACAATCAACAGAACATGCTGGAGGGACAGGTTCATAACCCAGAGACTGCCCATGCTCTGGAACAGACTTCTCACACATGTCAAGCAGAGCACCTTGCTAACCCTCTTCAAGAGAAATCTTGATGAGTGGATGAGAAATAGAAAGTTTACCTCAGGGATCACTCCAGTGGCTCTACTTGATAGAGGCACTGGGAACTAACGTTGGGCGGCACAATGCCAGGACACTTCTATGGGTTAGGCTTGTAAAAGCTCCAGGGCCATTAGCCTAGTACACACCTATGAACTGGTCAGACTGAGCAAAATAGGGATGGAAATCACAGAAGTTTGTAAAAAGCAGTGTTGAATGAATACTTTGTCTAACTTCATAACTTTTTAAAAGGAATCAAAGAAAATCGTTCCATGCTGGGAGGGAGGCAGGGCAGAAGGTGAAGAGCTGTGGACAATCGCAAGGACAGAGAGGGAGAAGATGCAGATGAAACTGGCTGCCCTTAGTTAAAGCACAAGGACACAGTGTCCTCGAATATCTGGCCAGTGTGTTGGCAGACTTTTGATGGTGATCTTTAACAGATTACTGGCCAGTGCAGTGGCTGATGAGTGGAGGATGGTAAGTGTGGTACTCTTGTATATGTTCATGCAGTGCTGTTTGGAAACAGTGACATGAAAGTCAAGGAGAAAATCCCGGGAGAAGGCTGCTAGTACGTTAAAGGACAGCAATATTCACATACTTGAACTACAGTGAATCACATCAGCCTACAACAGTATAGGCTTCACTGAATATTTATATACGAGGCATAAATTGAAACCTCTAAAAAGGGGAAAAAAGTGATTTTTTGCTAGTTTGGTGAAACAGCCAAACATGAAGAATGAGAAACATTATTAGTGGAATACTACAGATGTCTGACAAAGGGTCCGGCTCTCTTCAGAGTGTTTGTATCAGGCAGATCTGAGGAAATAAAGAACAGGGTCAGTTTCATGTGGCACTGGAGGATGGGATAAGTAATCATGGCACGGGATGAAGGATTTCTATATGCTGGATGTATGGGAAAAATGTTGCAGTACAGTTTCAATGCAAACAAATGCAAAAAACTGCTCTTAAGCTATAACAATCATAGTGTGAAATATTACAACCCATGACAAAACAGCAGGAAATCAGTCTAGGGGTGTTGATTATACCGGGCTTTACCACCAAGAGCAGAAGGGGTGGAGAGTGACAGTGGTAAACAGAATGCTGAAGTGTACTCACAGGGAGATGGATTCTAGAAGGAAAGAAATAATGCTTCCTTTCTGTACAGCCTTAGATAAATCACACCTTAAGTACTGCATACAGTTCTGAAGGTGATATAATAAAAAGTACTTCAATCGTCTGTTAGGAATTCAGAGAAAATCCACAAAAAATGTCTCTGGGATGGAGGGACAAGAATACGACCAATGGCTGGACTACCTAGAGCTCTTCTCATCTAAGTCCAGAAGTGGGGAGTGGTGGACGACATTGGTGTTCAAGATATCCAGGAGATGTGAAGGGGGTAATTGTGAACTGGCAAACCAGATGGGAAAGAATAGGGCAAGTATCTTTTCTTAGAGAGTTGCACACATGGAACGGACTATTGAATTAAGTGGCAGAGAGAGAATCTACAGAAACATGTATGGGGGCGTGGGATAGATGCAAAAAAAAAAGGTAACCAAGATGACAGTGACTGGGGGAGGTTAGGATGTTAAGATGTTTAAAAGGACAAATGTGATAGAATTATTTTCATATTCTGCCACCAAGAAAATGTAAATATTTGTCTCAGTCAGGAGCCTTTTCTTGATGCTGATCTGGTTATGTAGTACTGATCCATGCAGTTCAGAATGTAAATATACAACAAAATGCTGTTTTCTAAACAGAACAGCAAATTAAATCCACCCCTGGAACTAACAGAGTTCAACACACCCACCGTGGCTGCTATCCCTTCTCTAATTTAATTTAATTCATCTGTACAGTTGTAGAAAGGAAATTACTGTATGAAAACAGGCAAAGAAAAGGTTCTCATCATTAACTCCATGCTGCTTAGACCTTCTAGTTATCCTTTCACACATTAGCACTCTTTCAGACAGATATGCTGTACATACTGCTAAGCTAAATGCTCGTATTCTCACACTAGGAAACAGAGCTCAAATCCTGTTCAAAATAACATACAGATTCACTGCAGTAATACCAGCCATCACCAAGGATACCAAAAAGTGAACTGCTGAGAGTCTGAATGCAAGACCCGATGTTCTACTTTAAATGAAGAAAGCTACCAGCAAACCAGTCACAGCAGTTTGTGTCTGTAAATTAAATAACGTGACCCCTGCTTACATCTGTTCATTTTACAGAGTGCATGTCAGTAGGAAAAAGGTTACCTTTTGTTACATAATATTTTTTATCAGGCAACAGCATCTGTCTCCATATTTCTTTTCTTTTATTGTGTAGCATTTCTGAGCCAAGATAAGGGGCTTGGAAGCTTTTGTTAAATCACTGCTCCTTTACTTATGGCCATTCAAATTTAAATAAAGTATTTTGGTTATGCTTCTCTCTTCAGAAATATGTGCAGTAATCTCAAATTATAATTCACAGGTCGTACCCAGTATTTTGAGTAATATAAACTGTTCAAATACTTTGTAACCATATGTTTTCAAGAATAATGTAGGTGGCATAAATTGAAACCTCTAAAAAGGGGAAAAAAAGTGATTTTTTGCTAGTTTGATGAAACAGCCAAACATGAAGAATGAGAAACATTATTAGTGGAATACTACAGATGTCTGACAAAGGGTCCGGCTCTCTTCAGAGTGTTTGTATCAGGCAGATCTGAGGAAATAAAGAACAGCATCAGTTTCATGTGGCACTGGAGGATGGGATAAGGAATCATGGCACGGGATGAAGGATTTCTATATGCTGGATGTATGTTTTTTTTTTTTTTTTAAATCTGGGCCACTTCCGTCCTCTGTGCATTCGGCCCTTTGTCTAGTTTGCTGCTCTCGTTTCTCGCCGCTCCCCAAGGTGTTTTCCCTTTCTTCACTGCCAACCAGAATATCCTTCCTTTCAAAGAGAAGATGACGGTGGACAGTCTGCTTGATTTATATTAAGTTTACTGGGACCCTATCTCCCTAAAGAGAATCAGTCTGCTCCCCAAGGTGTTTTCCCCTTCTTCACTGCCAACCAGAATATCCTTCCTTTCAAAGAAAAGATGGCAGTGGACAGTCTGCTTGATTTATATTGTTTACTGGGACCCGATCTTCCTAAAGAGATTCAGTGTATGTAATCTGTCTTACATATGTTTTTCTAGCATCTACTTTACTTGAGCAGCATTTTACCTTGGTACGCGTGAAAGCAGCCTATCAGTGGTCATTGCACAGCCCCCACAACCCCATCCTTGGTTTACAGTCTACACTCCATAATTACCTCTATCTAATCTCTTTACCCCTAACTTCTAAGTGGAACCTCTTCTCCTCTGAGTGCAACTCCCCCCTTTCTCCACTAGGTGGCAGCATACTCCTAATAATAAGCCCAGCAAAACCTTCCCTCTTACTCTCCACTAACTAACTCTACCTAGAAAGTGTCTCTGCCCCTCACCAAGAAAGAAAGCTGTAAGTTTTATCTCTCCACACACATATATTTGTTTTAGAAAGCGCCTCTACCCCTCACCAAGAAAGCTGTACTTTTATCTATCCACACTCATATACTTGTTTTATTAGTAACTTTTCCCCTACAAAATTAAGAAACTAAGATTTTTAGTACAAAATAAAGTTTGTAATGCATATACCTGCACCCCTGCAGTAGTTCTCCTTCTCCTGCCTCAGGTCACTGATTGTTTTTGGGCCTTCCCGCCTTCTTGGCTCTTCCCGCTCCATTTGCTCTGCGGGCTCACTCCGCTCCCCTACCCTGCCCCCAATTCCCACCTGCTCCCAGTGGTTCTAGATTTATCCCTTGCCCAATAGTCCCACCCTCTTCTCCAGCCAATCAGGATACACCTTCCACCCTCCCACTTCCTCCACCCTACCTACTTCTCTCCACCACACCCCCAATACACAATCTCACATCACCTTCTCTTTTAATACTATCTATCTACCATTACCATGCTCAGCCTTCCTTCCAAAGTCCTTCTCTTCTCTCCCTTCATCTTGCTTCTACTATCTCTATACCATTTAACTTCCTATACTGACTTCTGTGTGCTCTCTCCCCCTTTGACTCCCCAGCATCACCGTACATCCCACTTCCACAACATCACAGCATCTTTAGTTCCCTACCACCCTCTCCTTCTCTTAAAAATAAAACTTTTTCCGATCTCTAACAACAACTACAAACTTAAACCAACTCACTACCAATGTCATCTATCAAAATACAAATCTAATAAACGTATCCCCAATTATATTTGCCTTCATTTATCTGGCGACATACACCCCAATCCAGGTCCAAACTTCTCTCCTACAAATCAGCCTTGCACCAATAAAACTACTAATAAAAACCTCAAGTTCCTCACAATCAACGCACGAAGCTTAAAAAATAAATTAACACTCTTCCATGCCTGGCTCACCCATAACTCCCCAGACATAGCAGCCATCTCTGAAACCTGGCTAAAACCTCACAATAATAACTCTGAATACCTACCTCCAGGATTTAATTCTCTACGATCCGACCGCACTAATAAAAGAGGAGGTGGAGTTGCTTTAATCTACTCTAACCTCCTAACTATGACCCCATACCCTAACACCATCCCCTCTTTTAATAATGCTGAACTAGTTATTGGCATACTAAAAATAAACAACCACAAAAGCATCTGTATTATTTCCCTCTACATTCCTCCTGGTAACAATACCAATACTTTGGAAGACATCCTCTCATGGTCCTCATCTAACATTAAATTAGAAACCTTTATTTTGGGAGATGTAAACATTGACTCGGGAAAAATCGGTAACCCTAATCCCTCCATAGCTATCAACCTATCCAACTTCACTCAACTTACTAACTCCATTACTAGACCTAACAAAACTAACCCCCCTGGCACCATACTTGACTGGATACTAGTATCGCATCCTAACAAAGTTATAAAATCTGGTGTCAATCCTGACCCATTAGGACACCACCTCCCTGCCTTCTCCATCTGAGCCACTCCCACCTCCCCTCTCTCTCACCACTTTATTCAAACTCGTAACCTAACTAATTTTAATCAAAATTCTTTCTCTAACTCCCTGGAACCCCCTAAAAACACTGCCTGTAGACGAAGCTGTTGACTATTTCAATTCTACATTCTTGACTGTCCTTAACTCCCAAGCTCCAATAAGAAGAAAAAGAATCAAAACTAAACCCGCCCCTTGGCTCACCAATGAGATTTAAAAGATTATGCACCAAAGGGACAAAACCTGGAAAGCCTACCTTAAACACAAACAACCTGAAATGTTCCTTAAGTTTAAACAACTAAGAAACCTTGCCAAAAGACTAGTCATTACCGATAAAAAGTCTCACTACATCAAACTACAAAAGAACCACACAAGAAATCCCAAACAATTCTGGAACTCCATTAACTCCCTCCTTAGACCAGGTACAAAAAACAACTCCTGCCCTGACACCAGCAAATCTGACCCAGAAATTGCCTCACTATTTAATTCCTTCTTCACCTCTTCCATCGCCGAACTAACCAAGACTTTCACCAACAACAACCCCCCAATCTACTTTCCTTTCCTTTTTCACCCCCCCACTTTCAACCTCAAACCTGTACCTGCTGACCTAATAAAGAAACTGCTCTAAAACTAAAGCCTTGCTCCAATGCCCCTGATAACATCCCATCCTCCTTCCTAAACATAGCTTCTGATTCCATTGCTACACCCATCAGCATCCTAATAAATAGGTCTCTACTCGAATCTTATGTACCCAAAGTCTGGTGTTCTGCTTTCATTCTTCCACTTCACAAAGGGGGCAAGAGTTGTAATGTCTCCAATTTCCATCCCATTGCCATCCTCTTCCATATATCCAAAATCCTAGAAAAATGTATCCACCTACAGCTCATGCCTTTCCTTACTGAATACCAACTACTCTCTCTCCTACCCAGCATGGCTTCCTCCCAGGACACAGTACTAACACCTCCCTTCTCTCCTTCCTACATTCTGTGAACTCTGCAAGTGACTCCAGTAACTTAGTATCTTCCGTTCTACTAGACCTATCCAAAGCTTGTGACACCATCTCCCACTCCCTCCTTCTAAACCATCTATCTAACCTCAACCTTAGCCAAAACGCTCTTTCCTGGTTCTCTAGTTACCTTTCAAACAGGTCCAAAGCTGTGAAATGGGGCCAAGCTACATCTACCTTCCTTCCTACACCTACCGGAGTACCTCAAGGTCCCATTCTTGGCCCATTACTATTCAATATCTTTATTAACAACTTTCATAAAGCCATCCCCAACACCACAATTGTTCAATATGCTGACGATTCCACTCTGATCTGCCAATCCCCTAACCTAACAGAGCTCCAAGCTCTAACCCAAACAGCATTTTCAACCACTGAAAACTGGATGTTCCAAAATCACCTCTTCCTAAATGCCAACAAAACTAAGTTCCTCCTCTTCTCCCCTCCAAATCCTCATCTCTTGATAAAAACTCTTTCCAAATTACCACCCTTAACAACTCCACTATTGAGATAGTAACCTCCACTAAACTTCTTGGTGTTACAATTGATGGCCAGCTGAAATTCAATACTCATATCTAGCTAAACATCAAAAAAACACATATAAAACTTGGCTTACTGTATAGAAACAACCACTTTCTGTCTCCTTCCACTAGGCTAACCCTTGCCTCTACTTACCTCCTTCCCTCTCTACTATACAGCGCTCCTCTGCTCACTAATCTATCATCTACTCTTACCTCCAAACTGGAACAATGCTACAACAAAATCTCCAAATTTGCCACTTAATCCAAATCCTCCTCTCATCACTGCACCTCTCTTCACTCTCTAAACTGGCTTGAACTCCCCAATCATCTTAACTTTCTCCAACTCACCACAGCCCATAAACTAGTGTTCCATCCTACTAACTGTCCTGCTGTTTCCAATATCCATCAACCCTATACCTCCCTTAGATCTTCTCACCAAAACCTGATCACAGTACAAAAACCCAAGCACCCAGCAGGTCAACTTCTCTTATCCTTTACCCTAGCTAAAAAATGGAATGCTCTACCCACCTCTATAAGAACCTGCAACAACACCAATAACTTCAAAACCCAACTTTATTCTCACCTCTATCTAAACAGGATATGCAACTGCACTCTTCAACCCACACCAGTCCAACTATCCTCCCCCTTCTCTCCTGGCTAACCTCTATACCTTCCTAACCACTTCTAACCTCTCCTAAAATACTAACTGTATATGCTACTAAAGCATTTTTTGCACTATATGCATAACCTACCCAGGCCAACCTCCTTCCTTCCTTACCACTTCTAAAATACTAATTGCATAAGCTACTAAACAGAAATGTTTTGTTTTTTATACAATATGCCAATTTTTTCCTGCTGAACTTAACTGAAACTGTTAATACTTTTGCTATTTTAGCAATCTGATATTAGTATTGTAGACTATTTGTAGCTACCTGTTAATTGTCATGTTATCTGTGTCTGAACTCATACTTGTAATTAAAATTGTTGTTTCTGTGGAGCTTTTCTCCCCAGGCCTCCACTGAAAACAGGCCCCCAAGCCCAGTGGACCTCCCCAGTAATCAAACTGAAATAAATAAATAATTTATTGCACAGTTGGTAATAAAACTGGTTAATATCATTCCACAGTTTGTAGACATATTAGCAATGAAAAATATATCTATATATCTATATATATATATATACACACACACAACACACACACACACACACACACACACACACACACACACACACACACACACACACACACACACACACATACACGCATACGCACACACTCACACAAGGAACTCATGATGTGACACCCCAAGCCCCGTGTACAAAATAGGAAGAAGGCAGCAAATGCTGATATGCAACTCATAAAATGGTATGTTAACCTGTTTCATCTGGCAAACAAATATCACTGCTTTTGAAGTACATGTGATGTTCTTAGGGTAGCAAGCCTTTCTTAATTTATTGTTCTTCTGCAGTG